>NC_089763.1:7345521-7365521 GCF_040412425.1 Macrobrachium rosenbergii | reverse complement strand
TATATATATATATATACTGTGGTTTATTGTCCCTTTCATCCAGATATTACTGTGGAGACTGTCCATTTTATCTAGGAATTACTGTGGAGACTATCCCTTTTATCCATATATTACTGTGGTGACTTTCCTATTATTCCAGGTATTACTGTGCTGTCTGTCCCCCCTATATTCAGTTATTACTGTGATGACTGTTCCTTTTATCCAGGTATTACTATGTGACTGTCCCTTTTGTCCAGGCAATACTGTGCTGTCAGTTACCTTTAACCAAGTATTACTCTGCTTTCTGGCACTTTTATCCAGGTATTACTGTAGTGACTTTTACCTTTATCCAGTCATTACTGTGATGACTGTCCATTTGATCCAGGTATTACTATGGTGACTCTTCCTTTTGTCCAGGTATTACTGTGCTGTCTGTCATCTTTATCCAGGTATTACTGAGTTGTCAGTCACTTTTTATCCAGGTATTACCGTGGTGTCTGTCACCTTTATCCAGGTATTACTGTGGTGACTGTCCCTTTTATCCATATATTATTGTGGTGACTATCCCTTTTATCCATATATTATTATGGTGACTTCCCCTCTTATCCAGATATTCCCTTTTATCTAGGAACTATTTGACCAACCCAGCGCTGCCCGGGAAATCTTTGAATGACAACCAATAAACTCTCTCTCTCTCTCTCTCTCTCTCTCCCCGTCCCCATTCGTGTTAAGATAGTGGCTTCAGTTACATTGGCCAGCATTTTTGAAATTTCATATTTCACCACTACTCACCCTGCTTCCTATCGGGGCTGAACTTGGGCTTGAAGGGCATGGAGAGAGTCGCTATTCATCCCAGTGACCTCGAAAACTATGGATTAGACACCAATATCTGTAGTTTTTGTTTATTTTTACGTCACCACCTTCCCACCCCACTTCCTATCGGGACTCAATTTGGACTTAAAGGGCACTGGGAGTGTTTTGAAACCGTTAATCTATACATAAATCTGGTGTTATTATCATTTATACAAAATAAAGATAAACAAAAATGATAACATAAACACCTTTACATCTTGTAGCTTCTCTTTTGACAGAGGTATGGGGGAGGTGTACCTAGAAGGCAGTCTTACCTAAGACAAGTATAAGGCCTTGCATGAGTACTTCCCTCTGCCTTTCATGAATCAGACTTGATGGTCGTCAGAAGCGTCTGCCATGTCACAGTTATTTTTGATGGCATACCCCTCCCCATACCTGAAGTCATACACAATGACTCTGGCATTCTGCAAGTTGGTAGTTTTAGATGTGCATTTTGTGATGTATTACTGTAGAAGCTCAAAGTTGAGAAAGTCATTTTGTGTCATTTTGGCAACTGGAAATCCTCTCTTGACAGCATTTCTAATGAGTTCCATGATCACTATTATCATCACTATCAGCCATAGTTAATACACTAATGGATTATTATGAAAATAATTGCAAAACATAAAAAAAATAATAGATTATCCACGAGTGAGACAACAGCGCATTAGTGAGTGAAGGGAGAAAGAGAGAAAGGATGGGACAGCATCTCTGTGTCCCATCACACAAGATAAGAGCTGCATCAAGCCAATAGAAACGCTAGCTCAGTCTGCGCGTTTTCATTGGCTGCTGAGATTGAGTGGAAAATGGATGGAGAGAGATGGCAATGCTCACTCCCCTATACCCACTGTGTGTACTACCCCAGGTCTAAAGGGACAACGGAGAGGTGCCCTTGCGCAAGGAAGTCTGTTGGCCCACGTTTCTACATCCCATAGGGTGGAAAAGTACTTGTTTCCTATGGTAGATTAGACCATAATGCTTCAAGCCTAAGGTCGTATATGAAGTACTGATGTATAGAGGAAAGCCTGGGGAAAAATGTTGTGCTGCTGACTATTTTGGCCACGGTTGAGCTTACACCCTTGCTCCACTGTGTGCCTCAATTAAAATTAACATTAAATCAGTAGCAAATCTAATAAATAGAGTAGAAATCTACAGAACAATATACAATAATAATACTATCTAGAAAAACTGTATCTGAATTATTTACAAAAATTCTGTTGAAAATATAAATGAGTATGAAATCTAATATCTAGAACTTGAAAAAAATTTGGTTGTAGATGGCTGAAACAGAGAGAGACAGGGGGCATGAAATTTAGCTAGAAAATGTTAAGAATGGATCGACCTTGCATGATTTTGACATTAACAGCGCCTTGAAGTTAATTGCTCTTTAAGACGAATATTGTGCCTCTGAATTTATCGTGTCTTTTGAAAAAGTAGCCTGGAAATTATAATGGCCTATGGACTTTTGGGGTATTTTAATTCAATGTAGGTTGAGGGGAAAGGTACAGAAAGTAAGTGCTACTTTGAATGAGGAATTAATTACTAATATGACACAATAAGAGCAATTATCTTGAAAACTTATGACCTGGTTCCTGAAGCCTATCGGTAAAAATTTATGGAGTATAGGAAATTGCTTTTTGTCACTTTTGTTGAGTTAGTTAGGTTTAAGGAACAATTCTTTGATGACTGGCTAAAATCTAAGGTCATCACAGAGTTTAGCAAACTGAGAGATTTAATACTCGTGGAAGGATTTACGAACTGTGCCCCTAAAGACCTTCCTATTCACCTTGAAGAGCTAAAACTGGATTCATTACAGGAAATAGTTATTGCTGTGGACGAGTGTATATTGTCTCGTAAAGACTTTATCAGGTCCAATAAGAATGGTAGCAGTTGGCAGAAACATCATGAACAGTGTTATCGTATTAACAACCGCTACACAAATAATGATATGATAGATAAAAATTCCAGGTCTCATCATAAGGGAGTGGTGGAGAAAGGTGCTAATATTTCTCTCAAAAAGACAAGCAGTAAGATGCTTGTTTTCATTGTGGAAAGAAGGAGCATATAAAAGGAACCAGTTGTTTTAGTGTCAAAGAGAATGTCCAGTTTTGAAAAGTACCTCTCAATCACTAATTTTGAGAGAATCATTACCTAACAATTTTCAGGAATTAAGACAGGATTTTGCTTTGTTAGGTGGTTCACCAAATACAGTGTTATCTAAAGAGAGGATATGTATTTACAGATGCCTCATATTTCAGGTTTGGTAAAACCAGTGGTTGTTGATAGTTTACCTATTGGGAATGTGGATGTTATTCTAGCCAACGACCTAGTGTTGGTGAGGTGGAACTTTTTCCCATTTTATCTTATGCAGGGAGAATAAAGAGGTAACTGAGACACCAAATGATTTCCAGAGAGTGTGGTTACTGGAGCTAGAGCTAGGTCTCAAAAGGAATCCACTGAAATAGAGGCTGTGGATTTAGATAACATTATTCAGCCACAGGTGTTGGTGAACTTAATAAGTCTGAGGTGATTAAGAATATTTCCTGGGTTAGAAATTCTATACTACATTTTCAGCAGGAGGAGTTAGCTGAAGTTGCAGCTGATGAAGATTATAATTTCACTAAGCCTACATTTAAATGGATTAATTTCAAATGGATTATTGGCCTTCTTTACAGGGTTGAACGTCTTAGTGAGGTACCTGCAGATCCCTTGGGAGTTATTTATCATTTTGTTGTTTCCAGTAGGTATGGAGATGAGCAATGTGTTGGTTATATTGATGACCTTGTCGTTTATAGTAACGATTAGATTACTCATTTGCAGAGAATGCGGCCCCTATTCCATACATTGAGGAAAGCTGGATTAGTTGTTGATTTGAAGAAGTGTGAGTTTTCCAAGGCTAAAGTAAATTATCTCGGTCATGAGATTGGTCTGGGAAAGGTAGCCCCAAAAGAGGCTAACATACAGAGTAGTTTGTCTTTTCCAGTTCCAGGTTCCATGAGAGATGTCGGAAGATTTTTGGGTCTGGTTGGTTTTTACAGAAAATTTTTAAAAATTTGTTCTGATGTTTCCAATCCCCTCACAGAGCTATTGAAAGGGGGGAGGTCTTCAAGTGGAGTGAGAGTTGCGAGAGATCCTTTGAAAAACTTAAAGCTATTTTAATAACTTATCCCGCTTTGCATTCTCCAGACTTTTCTAAACCATTTCAGCTCTAAGTAGATACCAGTGGTATTGGAGTGGGAGCAGTTTTAACTCAGGAGGATTCTGAGGGTAATTCTTATCCTGTAGCTTTCTTTTCAAGGAAGTTGAATGCAGCTAGAAGGAAGTACTTTAGCAATGATTAAAGCCTTACAGTACTTTGAAGTGTATTTGACAACTTCCTCTGACCCTTTCTTGTCTAGACTGACCATGATCTAACATTCATAGGCAGGTGTAAGAATAAGAATCAATAAACTGAGGTGGGATTTACTTTTATAGGAGTGGAATTTGGACATCAGGTATGTGAAGGGTAAAGGCACTGTTTCAGATGCTTTATCCAAAACTTGGAGGTTAATGTGGTTTTAATTTGTTACACTGGATTTTCCTTTGAGAGCGTTAACTGATATGATTTAAGTGTTAAGGGTGATTGATAAGACTTAGTTATGTGATTTCTTTTTTTTTAGCTTTTTAGAGTTTAAGAGCATGGTGAGAGTATAAATCAAATCTCTCAGAATCATAATTCCTTCCTAAAAGGAAGAGGTTTGATATACTGAAGTATGATGAACTGAAATATTAATGGGATAATTTTTTCGTCCGTGTTTGAATTTTAACTCGAGCCCATGGGCAAATATAACAATATGTTCCCTTCAGGATTCATGATAGAATATCTCTCTCTCTCTCTAAGTGAACCCCTTTCCTGTGAAATTACAGAACTGCCCTGGTTATTTGTCACTTCGAAGGTGACGATACAGATCAAAAGTCGCTAAAAGGATGAGTTTGAGATGACGAGGATCGTTAGTCCTTTCACCTATGCACCAGATAAGTCACTGCGATTTTTTCCTTGATAATGTTAGTCGCTCTGACGAGCCACGTAGTATACATATATTTATGGAAGACTCAAAAACTCTTTCGTAAGTAATAAATAAAAAAAATTTTTATCTATTGCTAAGGAAACACTAAAGAAATGGTTGATAAAATTTAAGAGAGCACAAAAATGTATGAATATTTTGGGTACTGATGAAGGCCTAAGGTTTCTGTATATAGTTGGCAACAACACTACTCTTGGATGAAGCCGAGAAAGCAACACAACAGAATATTTTAGATAAAATAACGACTATGAGGTGACTGAGTGAATTTAAAAATGGAAAAGAAAGCATATTTACTTTGATCATTAATTCCTTTCCAGTCAGCGCCCGTTCTCTCTCTCTCTCTCTCTCTCTCTCTCTCTCTCTCTCTCTCTCTCCACCCATATGCCAATTAATTCTTATAATGAGTGTCTAAGTTTTAAATCCAGGTAAACACTGAAGCGGTAACACACAAGATAAAATCTTACCCTTCATTATCTGGGATGACCATTAATTACTGAGTCTTTTGTCTTCGCTGCTACAAAATTCCTTAAAAATTCTCTTTATGTGTCAAAGAAGGTGACAAGGAAAGAAAAGGATAAATACATAAGGACGCAAAGTCATTAGAATGGCAAAAACACTTGAAAGAATAATTAATAAAAAGCATGAAAACAATTATTTAATTAAATTAACTATTTTTGAGTACACAGATAATCCACAATATTGATCGAAATGAATATTTAAATAAAATATTATACTTTGGAAACATTATCATGGGGTGGGGAGGACCGCTCTCTCTCTCTCTCTCTCTCTCTCTCTCTCTCTCTCTCTCTCTCTCTCTCTCTCTCTCTCTCTCTCTCATACGTAGTAGAAAGCACACGAGGAAGAGAGCGCAGTCTTCATATCGAAATTAATCAGAAAACTTTGTCTTATTTCCTCACTTCATCTCTCACGGAAATGACAGAAAGTCTAAGAGCTTTCCTTTCATATCGGAATCAGTCCGAAAACTTTCCTCGATATTCCCTTGCTCTCTCCTCCTAAAGCTCGCCCTTTGAGAGCCAGCACCAATCACTTGCGTGTTTACCATCATTTAGGGATTAAGCTTTGCTTAAGATCCGATATCGTTCCAATGCCAGGAATTTATGGAACCTCGTGCATTCCTTAATCAATTAGCTGTTAAGATTTGGTTGTAAATATACATTTGTTTCAAGTGCATCCAATGCTGATTTGCCATCTGATCATGCCCCAATATGCCTGAAAATGTGTATAAGTAATGTTAATTTGGATTATGTGTTAAAACGTGCCTCCAAGTTGGGTGGCAGTGCATCATTGATCGAGTTTGAGTAGCAGGAAAAGCTCGTGAAAAAACCAATGAAGATTAACGGTACTGACCACGATTTGTTTTCCAATTTCATTTTAGATAGGAACTTGGTTTTTGATAATTACGATAACAATATTGCTTACTTTGCCTTTGATGTATCTGAAGTATTGTACAGTAGCCCTAAGAAGTGTTATAAAGAAAGTAAAGAACTAAGAAATTCTAGTGAAAATGTAGAGGTGAAGTGCACTGACCACTGGGAACATCTCCTTAGGGACAATGATGATTCACAGATTTGGAAGGCTGTTGACCTAAAGTGTAACTTCTAAGGTGAGAATAAAACTGATGTTTGTCCTACGGATCAGAAATGTAAAGAGTTTTGTGAAGAGATATTAAAGCCAGTGGAGGTAGAACTAGTTGGTGTTGATATTCGTTCGTGTGTATCCCTATACTGGTTGAACAAACAACCCCAGAAGATGTTCAGTCTCAAATTGAAAATGTTAAGCCAGACAAAGCTTGTGGTCCCGATGCGATGGCGTCTCTCCTGGTGTCCTGAAATTGCCCCCAGTGGAGTGACTAATCACTCTTTCTGCATCGTTTAATGCTTTATTGATGTCTGCCTTGCATACTAATCTGTGGTCCATTGGCAAAATGTTTACAATTTTTAAGAGTTGTACAGGGTCTTGAAACACTTGGGAAATGGGCTGTGATGCTGGCAGCACTTGTAGTATATAGGGTAACGAACAGCATTATTGACACAGCCAATGTGACAACTAGTTGGAGTTCGTCAGGATAGCTCTTCATCCTGCTTGCTTTTTGTTTTGTACATGAATGACCTTATTAAGCTTGTTAAAGAAATTGTAATCCTGATGTCTTTTAGTCATGGCTGCATTTGCTGGTTTTGATGGATGATACGATCCTTCTTGCCACAAGCAGGATAAGCATTGTAAATAAGGTATCTTTGATGAAACAATATTGTAATAATTATGGTATAAAAATTAATGTAGCAAACACTAAGTTTTTTGTTAGCCACGGGACAGAACAGGATCAGGAATCAATTGAGGTAGATGACCTTGCAGTGGAACTGCGCACTCAGTACACTTATTTGGGTTTAAATTTTACTGCTGATGGCTTTATGTCATCCTTGGTCATAGCTCATGCTCAGGCCAGGGTGGCACATGCCAATAAATTTGTTTCATTTCTAAGTAAGAATAATGATATCCCATTTGTCGTCAAGAAGAGAGTCTTTAATACTACTTTAATATCTGCCATTCTGTACGGATGTGAGTCTTGGCTGAATGTTGATCTGAGGCCAATAATGAAACTATATTTGGACACTGAAACTACTACTTGGTGTTAGGAAAACTACTTGTAATGATTTATGTTATATTGAATCAGTTTCTACCATTGCGGGACCTAGTTCGGAATAGGCAAAGAAAGTTCTTTACTAAAATGTACTGCACGCAGTCTGTGATGGATGATGACCCTCTAATGCTAGTAATAAACACTGTATTGAATCAAAGGTTTATCACTCGAACATATCTCCATGGACTATAGAATGAAAGAGTAGATGATGTCAAAACTGCTATGGAGACTGCAGTATCATATTTTAAATTCGGAATTGTCTAAGAGATATACCATGACATCAACACAGTTCTCTCAGTTCATGATATTTACTTGGTTAAGCACAGTATCCTCGAATATGAGAGGATTTCATTCACCAGCTTTAGACTTTCATCTCACTCCCTGGTGGTGGAGGTTGGCAGCAGGAAGAGTTGGAAGACTCTTGGCCGTCTGTCTCTATACTGACGGAGGAGAAGTATTTGTGCACTTGCTGTGCCATACTGACAGATGCAGGCATTTGTGGTGAAGCACTGCCTGAGAATGCAAAATATACAAAATAATTATAATTTTACTCTTATTGGGGACATATTTCTGGACTGTCATGATAAGTCATAAAGAACAGTGAAAAATAATACATTTAATTCAGTCTTTGTATTCTCGCGGAACGCTAGGCTTAACCTCATTCCCGACTTTCTCACTTATTAACCATTCCCATATCTTATCTGGTACTGCCGTGAGTTCTATGGTATCGTTTAGGCTTATCAGCAGTGTCATGTGACCTGCAGCATCCGCCATCTTGTGAGATGCTGGTCAGACAAGAAGAGAAAGTTGACTGTTCATTCCCGCACAGATCCTAAGGCGAGCAGACCAGTCTCTGGTCATGCCTGACTAAACAACAGGACGCTGCCCATAACAGGTGTAGCTACCCCAGTGGGCAGCTTATGAAGTGTTGAACGCCACAGAGACCTTCCAGGTAAGTCTAAACAGTGTGCAGGACTAGCCACGATTTATTTCCTTCATCCTATAACCTTATTTCCTCCTTTTTATCAAGAAACCTCCTCCCAATTCCCTGTTGATTGTAATACTGTCATTTTAATTATAAAAAATCTTAAAAACACAAATGCCTTTGGATCCGACGGGATTAGCTTGCGTTTCATTAGGGATGGGTTATACATTATTGCATTTTACCTTACAGTTATAATTAACACATCCATAGCCACTAAACAGTATCCGGACTTATGGAAAAATCCCCACGTAATCCCTGTCTTTAAGAGTGGTGATATGGACGATGTCTCTAATTATCGTCCTATATCTTTGCTACCAATATTATCAAAAGTTCTGGAAAAAATAATTGCTATTCAATTAACTGATTTTCTAGAGACAAATGGTCTAATCTCACAAAGTCAACACGGCTTCAGACCAAAATTATCAACTGAAACGGCTCTATTAAAAATATCAGATAAGATTTATAATAACATGGATAATAAAAAAGTTTCATTGCTCCTTTTACTTGACCTCTCAAAGCCTTCGACAGCGTGAATCACAATATATTATTTGATAAATGCACAACACTGAATATAGATCCACTCTGGCTTATGAATTATTTACATAACAGGTCCCAGTCAGTTAGAATGGGTCAAATTGTGTCGTCTCAAAAAATTGTAGAGTTTGGTGTACCCCAGGGCTCTATTCTTGGCCCAATACTCTTTGTAATATACGAGTATGTCAATGATCTGGTAAAATCATTACCCGGCTGTCTCGTCATCCAATACGCCGACGACACCCAGATCTTAATCGAAGGAAATGTAAATGAAATAGACGAACTAATTAATAGGGCAGAATACATACTAAAGAAGGCCAAATACTACTTCTTAACTAATGGTTTGCTTCTTAATGAGAAAAAAACACAATTCATTTTAATAGGTTCCCGACAATATATATCAGAAATTGGAGACAATGTGCAAATAGTTTTTAATGGAAATATGATCAAATCCATGAAAGCTGTAAAAAATCTTGGGGTTTATTTTGACAGATATATGACGTTTGAAACGCATATAGATGAAATTTATAAGAAAGTGATGGGTACTTTAATTTATTTGAATAGAGTAAAAGACTCATTTGATACTTCTACACGTAAAATAGTTGTTCAGTCGCTGGCTATGAGTATAATCAACTACTGTTTAAGAATTTGGGGAGTAACTAGCTCCACACAAATGAAAAGAGTTCAAAAACTTCAAAACTTTGCCGCCCGAGTGGCTGTTGGTAATGTAAAAAAACATGACCACATATCCCCTTACCTCAAAACATTAGAATGGTTAAAGATAAAAGACAAGTATACCATAGATGTCTGCAATCTGGTATTCAAAACAATACGAAAAATGACTCCTGAATGGTTATATAATTTTCCAACAGTACATACAGTTAATGGGGTTTCTACTAGACAGCAGGAAAATCTGTATATAGAAAGGGCGAAAACAGAGATAGGCTCCCGCCAGCTTAGTATTCGAGGCCCAGCATTATACAATAAAGTACCTGCCAAAATTAAACAAAAATCCTCTCTCACTGCTTTTAATGAACACTTGAAGAAAATAATTCTAAATGGTTCCGATTAGTGTGAGTTTTCTGAACGTTATGCGTAATGGTCATATTAAAAGTGCTCGAAGGCACTACTGTACTTTTTATAGATATTGCACTTAGTTTTAGATAATACTTATGGATAAGTGTGCTTTTATTTACAAATTAGGACATCCTTAGTCCTTTATAATCAGATATGCTTTTTGTTTTACTGTGTTATTTTGATACTATTTGTACATGACTTCTTTTAAACACAGCTTATGTGGTTTATGATAATGTATTTTAATATTCAAGATGAATAATTTTTACTCACTACATTTTACGTAAATACTTTCTAATTTTATGATATTCTTTTATTATTAATGAATTTTAATTACTGAAGTTTTAGTCGATTTGTTGATTCTTAACAAACTTTTCTATGTATAAGGTAACATATATTATGAGTAATTGTAAGATGATTTTACTAATTGTGTTTTTATATTTTATGAATACCCAATGTAAATATTGGAAATAAAGTAGTATTATTATTATTATTATTATTATTATTATTATTATTATTATTATTATTATTATTATTATTATTATTATTATTATTATTATTATAGAGTGATATTCACATGTCCTCTCCCTCCTACGATATCCCAAATCCCACCATGGACCCATACAAACTCCTCTATGCAAAGCCATCCATCATTTTGCATACTTAGTTTGATTCCAATTAGGAAAAGTGTGATTTAAGTGACTTTTGATTGGCTGTTCCCTTCCCTTGTCCGCCCTGCATACATAGGCTACAGTAATCTTTAAGTATCGGGTGTAATATTTCAGTAAACTAGGATAGCTCAACTGTATATTGTTAGGGCCACAGTACATGCCAGTTCTATGTTTAATTCAACCCCTCTCTCTTTCAGAGGCATGTTTTCATCGAGTGTGACGTAGGACAATCTCAGCTCGTATCTCATTACTCATTTGTGCTCCATGTGTGACGAGACAAGGGATTTTGACCTCTCTAACATGCGTGCCAGTTTTATAACTATTTTGTGAGTTTCTGTTATTATTTGTTATCAAATTGTTTTTTCACTAAGTGTAATTATGCCTTGAAGTAGACTAATTTAACTTAATATTTTGTGTTTGCAATTTCATTCTTTATGTTAATTCATGTTTTCTTTTTGTTTTGCTAGCAGCCATTTTATAGCGTCTTGTTGTGCTTTTACGGCTGGCCCAGTAACACTGGCAACCTTGCTAAAGATAAAGTAATTAAATTTACGTAGAAATTCCCAAGTAAGAAAATGTGAACGTAAATTAAACGCGTAAAAAAAGCCAGCTAAGGAGGCAAGCACTCTTAAAACTTGCACCGTTTTAGCTAGCAGACGATGTACCAAAGTACTGATTTTTCTCAGGCAGGTTAGCAAATCTTAGTGTGGCATAGTGATAGAAATTTGTCAAGATGTTGCAGTTATTCACAGTGTTTAAAGAATTTCTTTTATGATTAATGCATGCTCTACTTTGATTTGTAAAGTAAAATCCTGTTCACTGCTCTATTTAGGAAAGTTAGTCCATTTTAGCCAAGCACATATTCATGCAAACAAAGGGCAAGTCTGAGAATATTGTCAGAACTTTGTTAATTAAATAGGTAATGTAAACTTATACATGCTATTTATTTTTTTGCTTTTGGTGTTAGTGGGATAGGCATACACAATTGGCTAGGGAAAATTTATTGTCGTATTGTATTAGAGTCATTAGACTTCAAGAGAGAGAGAGAGAGAGAGAGAGAGAGAGAGAGAGAGAGAGAGAGAGAGAGAGAGAGAGGGATAGGTTTCTCTTTTTTTCTTAAATCTTATCTAGGTTGTTAGCTATTACTTTTTAGAACTGCTAAGATCTTTAGCCCATCAGAGGGAAATAGGTGTTACACTGATTTCATATCACAATAAACTGTCCTATATAGAGTTTTGTGTTCTCCAGCAAATTGCTTGCCCAAGATCCTCTGGAGCTTGACCTACCCTCTGTTGCTAACAAACCCTATCTATGATTTATTGCCAGCAGGATAGTAGCACACTTATTTATCTATTTTAGCCTATGTTGTTTGTACTTCAAGTTCCCAATAGCTAGCCAGTAGAGCATTTATGTTTATTTTGGTTGTACCCATGTGCCCCATAGCTAGCCACTAGTGTGTTTATTTTAGTCTATGTGGGCCACACCTGTGTACCCCATTTCAAGTAACTGGTGCATTTATTTTAGCCTATGTTGGTTGTACTTTATGTGGCCCATAGTTAGCAAAAAGTGCTTATTTGACATATATGTAGATGAGGCAGTGATAGTCGCAACTTTTGTCTGTGTATTTTCCCACAGTTCATTGGTTGTTAAGCCTTTACTGCACCTTTTGTGCCACTGGGAGTTTGTAAGTCTCATTTCCTTTCCGTGCAATTGCTTGCATGGCCAACACTCTCTTATGAGTTTCTGAGTGCGGTTCAGCACCGTTCACACTCCTAAAACATCTTCCTTATTCCTAAAGGAGAAGACTTGACAACTTTTAGCAGGTCCAGTACCTGTATTTTAGAATGTCAGCAAAATGTCCACCAATGAGGACGACACCATCATAGCATGTGGAGAGCACCTAGGCTTAGAGGGAGCATAATTCAGGACTATGTAGCAGAAGCTATGAGGGAAGCCAGGGAGCTGAGGGCGGATCAACAAGAAGAGAGACAAAGGCAATGGGAAGAGAGAGAGAGAGAGAGAGAGAGAGAGAGAGAGAGAGAGAGAGAGAGAGAGAGAGCTACTAGATCATGAATACCGGATGGCTCAGCTTGATGCAAAAGCCAACGCTCCTCCTCCTCAACCTGGGCCAGCCTCCTCTGCCATCTCCACTATCATCCAGCTCATCCCACCAAGGGTCGACATGGATCTTATGAGGTGGACAGGTGATGTGGAGATCATATTTAGACAATACAATGTGATGGACCCCCAGAAGGCCATGATCTTATCTAAATACATGAAGGGAATTGAAAGGTACACCCTCCAAACCCTGGGAGAAGCCGAACAAAGAGACCTCACGGCAGTCAAGAGAACTTTAGCTGATGCCAATAAGTTCTCCCCTGAATTTTGGCACCAGCAATGGCGCAGACCTCCCAAGGCTGTGGGCCAATCCAGGTCCGACTGGTTCTTTAAGAGGTCATGAACCTTCAACCTCTGGCTAGAATCCCTGAAGTGCAAAAAGTTTGAAGACCTTAAGAATCAAATAATGATTGCAGATTTCAGGAACTATGCTCCTGAACCACTAGCCCTCTACATTACAGAAAAGCAGCCAGTCACTTTCCATGAGTACTGTGAACTGGCTGATGCTTTTGAGCTCTCTTGGCCTTATACCAACTCCTGTCATATAACTCCTACGGCCTCCACCCCATTGCTCCAGCCCAAGCAAAATCTTTCCTCTCCAATTGTATGTACCTATTGCCACAAAATCGGTCATTCTGAAGACCAGTACAAAAATAAAAGGGCAGCATAACCCAATGGGTCCACTAACCAGAGCCTCCTGCTTATAACCCTATGATTACGGTTCCTAGAAGTGACTCCAACAGTGCATTTTGCAACGTGTGCCAGAAACACAGACACACCCAAAACTATAAGGGTTGTCCCGGCTGGCCCCCTGACACCATCATTGCCTTAGTAGCACTGCCTGGTTTCAAACTGCAACCTAGAGCTGCTGGTCCAGTCACTCTCACACCTCCCAGAGGTCATAATTGATCCCAAGAGGTCACCGCCTTTGGGGACACTGGCACCAAGCTCCCTCATTATATGAGACTAGGTGCCCACTGGTGCCAAGGTTTCAGATAGCAAAACCCTGTTCATTCAGTATATAAACCATATGAGGGCAATGCTCCCATCTGTCCATTTGAGGGTGTCAGCACCCCATGCCATTAGGACCTGTATGTTGGGGGCAGCCAAAACCCTCCTGAGAGGCAATGACATCCTCTTAGGTCGTGATTTCCAGCCTAGACCACAGCCTATACCCATCCAAGGAAATACCCTGCCACTTTCTCTGTCAGGCACTGCAGTACAGCCTAACCCTGACATCGAGCTACTGCCAGAACCAGAGCTAGGGCCTGTGCCAGAACCTGTGCCAGAACATGTGCCAGAGCCAAAATCCAAGCCTGCACCTGAGTCAAACCCTGAACTAGTGCCAATGCTTGAGCAAGAGCATTCTGTAGAACTCTATTCACGGGAGTCCCAGCCAAGTTCCAGTGTCAAGGCTAAAACTAATAACCCTATCAGATCCCAAATCCACAGCGGCACCACTTCCACCTTCTAAAGAGAGAGAACTCTCTAAGCAAGGGATGAGCCCTCCCTCATCCTCCTCACCAGCCAAGTCCTCAGTAGACATGACCTTGACAGACAAATCTCTTTGTGAGATGATCCACTGACTTGCCAACCAACAAGCCTTGCTGGAGGCTCAAGAAGAACGGGAGAAATCTAAGGCATGGCCAGCAGGTGCCAGTGTCCCATCCCTGCCTTACCAGCTAACATGGTAGCAGGCACTTCAGATGCCCCAGTTGTTGCAGCAACTGAGGCAGCAGATAGCCTAGACTCTCCAGTGCCAGCTTCAGCAACATCAAAGGCCCCCTTAGGCCTCAATTCAAATGGTGACAGGTCCACAGGACCAAGGGTGTGCTTGCACCCTGATATCTCACAGCCTCCTCCAGAGGTCCCTTTCCAGAACATCTCTAAGGAACCCTCTACTGCTGCAGGATAGCCACGTCCCGACATAGGCATAACTCCTGCCTAGCAGCCGCAGGTTAGGAAAACATCATGGCCTAAAGGCTGGGATAAGGATGAAGGCAGAGATAAACCCAGACACACTGCTCATGAAACCAGCAGGCATTAAATGAGCCAATGAGCTCTTCCAGCACTAGTGCCTTAGTGCACAGTGCCATGTACAGTACCTGCAACTCTGTAGCCTTCCAGAATAGTTAACAGGGGTTTTATGGAAAAATTATACTAAGCTATGAGTCTTCCCCAGCTCCCAACCTGAGGGCACATGTCCTAGTTCTAATGTACATTATTAGTTTTTTTTGTTGTATTCTATTCTTATTACTCATTCAGATTTTGTGTTTCATTACCTTTAGGTGGTTTAGTGTCCTTTTAAATTCATTTTGCTGCACTAGCTTGTTACTGTGTGGAATTGTTTAATGCATGACTTAGTCCAAACTTTGGTACCTTCATGGCCAGTTTGCATCATTCTAGAATTCTTTATTGCATGACTTCGTCCAAATTTTGGTAGTTCATGGCCAGTATGCATTAATCTAGAATTCTTTAATGCATGATACAGTCCAAACTTTGTTCCTTCATGTCAAGTTTGTGTCGATCTATAACTCATTAATGCATGTGTTAGTCCCAACTTTGTTTTTCCTTCATGTCAAGCTGTGTTGATCTATTTAGCATTTAAAACCAATCACACAGAGAGTAATTTCATTTTACTATAAGCAGTCAAATCATGCTTAGCATTAAGTGTTATTATTCTATGTAACTGAGAGAGTCTCCTGTGATGGTCAGCCAGACAAAACTCCCTTTTGCTTTGCTTTAAATTAGCACTCAGTTAAGCCTGTTCTTACAGAGTTTCCATCCTGTTTGAGGACGAAATCTTTGCTATCTTATGGGACGCTAAGCTTAACCTTGTTCCTGGCGTCATTTAAGATGGCTCCATGTAGATAGAGTGGTATGGTACCTGAATTGGCAGACTCTAACTCTTTAATCACTCCCATATCCTATCAGGCACTGCTGTGAGTTCTCTGGTACTTTTTAAACCTATCGATGGAGTGTCACGTGACCTGCGGCATCTGTCATCTTGTGGGATGCTGCCCTGGGGGCAATGTCTGCCCAGCTCAGACAAGAAGTGAAAACTGACTGTCTATTCCTGCACAGATTCCAAGGAGAGCAGACCTGTCTCTGGTCATGCCCAATGGATCAACAAGACACCACCCATAGCATGTGTAACTACCCCAGTGGGGTGTTTATTAAGTGTTGAATATCATGAAGACCCTCAAGGTAAGTCTAAGCGGTGTGCAGGGACTGATGGCAACCTATTTCTTTTATCCTATAACTTTATTTCCTCCTCTTTATCAAGAAACCCTCCCAATTCCTTAGCACGATATTCACATGTCCTCTCTCTCCTATGACATCGCAAGTCCCACCTTGGACCCCATACAAACTCCTCTATGCCAAAGCCATCCATCATTTTACACACTTAGTTTCATTCAATATTAGGAAAAGTACGATTTAAGTGACCTATGATTGGCTGTGCCCGCCTGCAAATTCCTGAGATGTATGCTAGTATTGCACCAGTCCCTGTTTTTTTTGACTTGCCTCTAGGTTAGGTTAGGTAGGTTAGGTTTGGTTAGATCAGATTAGATATAGTACCTCTAGATTAATTTGGGTGTGGGAAACATATTGAGATTATTTTCAAGAAATCGTATGGTTAGTTTTTAAGATATGGTGTCCTGCTTTTTCCAGGGAAAGGCCTCAGTACTCAGTTACATCTCAGGAAAATGCTGCCCTCCCCTGTCTTCCCTGAATATGTAGAGTAATCTTTTTGCATCATGCTTAATATTTTTGTAAACTAGGATAGCTCAATTTTAAATTGTTAGGGCCTTAGTACACGCCAGTTCTATATTTAATTCAACCCCTCTCTCTTTCATAGGGATGCTTTTATCGTGTGTGACCTAGGGCAATCTCAGCTCGTATCTCGTTACTCATCTGTGCTCCACGGTCGAATATTTACAATAACTTCTATTCATCGATTGCCTTAACATGTGCCAGTTTTATATCTATTTTGTGAGTTTTTGTTATTATTTGTTATTGAATTGTTAATTGTTTGCTGAGTGTAATTACGCCTTGAAGTAGAGTAATTTAACTTAATATTTTATGTTTGTAATTTCATTCGGTATGTTCATTAATTTGTTTTTGTTTCACTGTAAGCCATTTTACAGCATTGCTTTGCACTTTCACAGCTGGCCTAGTAGTAGTATATATGAGAAAAGTATTAAGAATTGTTAAAAGGTGTTGTTCGGCATATTAGATGTTATAATTTGTTCATTTTTATAAGGTATATTTCAGTTTTATGTTTTGTAGGAGAAAGTAGTACAGTTTATATAGTTTATTTAGCTGCATTTAAAGTTTTCTTTGTAAAAATTCAAATGCTAAAAATACTATATAACAGGATATCAAGTGCTCTGGTTTAGATGTTTTTTTTTTATTCTAAAGATTTATATCTGTATTCTATTTTCTTTGTACTTCCGTTTTCTTCCATTAGTCAAAACGAACTTTTAATTTTAATAACTGTATATTATGTATCGGTCAATAAACAAGACTCCATAACTATTTTTCTACCTATCTCTTGTTCAGAAATAATCTTAGTTTGTCTTCCGGTTCGATCCATCTAAAGTCAAGTCTGTAATAAAGTACTAATTTACGGTTTCTTTTGCATAGAAAGTCAAGAACTAAACTCATTATTTAGAGTTAATATTTATCACCTATCTCTCCAGAAATAATCTTATTTGGATGAAAGGTTCGGTATAGAAATAAACTTAATTTAGAGTTAATTTCATCGGCGTAATTTTTTATTTATTTATTTTATTTTTTTTTTGCATCAAGACAGTTTGCATGACATTTCGGAAAACCATGGGCTGGAGGCTCTAATATGTTACCAACATTGTTAAACAAATGTGAAAGCTAAATATAGGACTTTCTGAAATGTCATGTGTTGCTAGAATAACAGATTTCTGATCTTTGATAAGTGGTGTCTGACTGCTGACTGTATGTAGGCTGCAAAATATATTTTTGTAAATATATTTTGAAATGGCCTATCTCTTGAGACTTATTATGAAAATCTTGCCATGCAATGCCAGTGTCACCATAGGGGAATAATAAATACATCGTAGGTTAATTTTTGCATAGTACAAATCTTAGAAGGATTAGTAAAGTAAGACAACTTGTGATACAACGGTGTGCTGAGAAGAATATTGTAATTAGAGTCTTTTGACATCTGGATATGTGGAGAGAATGGGAGATGACAAGAGATGACAAGGTGAAAAATATGTATGATTTGGAAGTTTTAGGGAGGGGAAGACCAAGACTGGGAAATTTTGGTGAATGATGCGTTAGGTGGGGTACACACTATCCAACATGCTTGTCCAGCGTGTTTGTTCAAACATCACCATAGATTGAAAAGGATGTTTGATCAAACGTCAGTATGCCTGCCGACAACGTCCATGCAACATGAGCCATAAGAAAGACTGCATATCTATACTTGTAGCTATAGCCACTGAAAAGCCTATTAAACGAAAGAGAGTATGGATGAAGAGTGGTACAAGAAAAAAAGTCAACTATCTCATGACTGGCTGTTGAAGGAGGTGATAACATCACCCCAGGACTATAAGAACTTCCTCAGAATGGACCAGGATACCTAATTGAGAAGAGAAACGCTAAACTTCGGGATGCTATACCAGTAAGTGAACGACTAACAAGTACACTTCGCTTCCTTGCAACAGGAGATTCATTCGAAGACTTGAAATTTAGAACTTGTATTTCACCCCAAAGTCTTGGATACATTGTAATGGAGACACATGATGCCATCGTGTCAGCTTTAAAGGATTGCATTAAGGTAAGTCAATAATACACAATGGTAGTTCAACCGTTTTAGTTATCCAACTTTATTTTAATTGAGAAAGCATTCAACATAATTGACAGTATATGTGATTGTCTCAACGACATAAATGACAAAATGAGAGAAAGATGTGGTCTAGCAAATGCAAGAGCCACAAGTTTTCATTATATATATTTAAAAGAAAACATCAATAAGTTAAGAAATGAAAATATAGTCACTGATATTAGTTTTATATTTACAATAATATACTTAAGTAGGCCCAGTCATCATGGTTTATTATATGATATTTTGAATATTACATGTCAATGTTACTCAACATTTTCGTTAATATATAATGAAAAGCAGTGCACATTAATATATGAGAAGCAGTGCACATTATTAATAAACATAATTACGCATTGAACTGTGGGTTCTGCAGAAGATCTACTATCGACCTATGTTCATTATTTACTGCAGGAGGACTACGGAATGTTAAAATAGACTTATTTTGATTTAAAGGAATGACTGTTGGCAATTGTTGTGCACTGGTATCAGGAATGGCGACCTCTTCAAATTTTAACAGAATGTCATTTAAAAGAATGCCGTTTATAGCAAAAATTTGCTGTTCTTCGTTTAATTTTCGAAATTCGTCTGCCCAGGTTTTTCCCAATGCATCAATTTCATCTTCATCCTTTTTGAGGTGTTAACATGCCAATTCTAACAATTCATTTCTTTTGGCTTCAAAACTACCTTTCCGTTTCTTGGGGGTAATCTGCGGACCGCCGCTAGATGTACTTGGTTCCTGAGAACAAAGGAGAACGAGAACACATTAAATAATATTGTTTAAAGTTTGAGGGTTTTACGTGGATAATTATAAGCTATAATGTATGGGAATGCATGCACTTACAATCGGATATTTACATGATTATAATATTCTTCTGTTTTACTGTTACCGGATCCCTGCAACAGAGGAAGAGTGGAAAGGCCCATCAAAGACGTTTGAACAACTATGGAATTTCCCACACTGTCTAGGTGCAATCGATGGGAAACATGTAGAGATAACAAAGCCGCCTAGATCTGGATCATACTATCGCAACTACAAACACACATTCAGTGTCGTTCTACTGGCTCTTGTGAACGCTAATAGTGAGTTTATGATGGTAAACGTAGGAACAAATGGGAGGGTTTCTGATGGAGGTGTTCTTGCAAGCACGACATTTATGTTTAATGTGTCTGACATTTATACTGTATTAATATATAT
>NC_089763.1:7328021-7343021 GCF_040412425.1 Macrobrachium rosenbergii | reverse complement strand
ACCACTTATCTATAGTGGCACTGCCGCACTTTGATGAGCAATGTTGACAATGAGAATAGGGAAGACGCCCACTGCTGGTAAAAGAAAACCCCTTTTCTATGATTTGGTATTGTGATGACATCCCAGCATTGAGGCTATAAAAGCCGATAAAGGCGCAGAAGAAAAGAAAAGAAGAGAGAAAGAGAGAAACACGCTGACGCTATCGACATTCAGCACGATACCAAAGTAAAAGTAAAAGTAAATATTAATAATTTCTGTTAGATATTTCAATACAAAAATACTATTTCAGTATGATATAGATATGCAAGTGTTTAGAATGTTTGTATGTGAAAATAGTACAATTCATAACGTCAGTAACCAAAATATGGTGTATGAAAACATTCAAACATCTTCCGAAAACTTTCCGATTACTCAAAACAATACTTTTTGGTTTCAAATACTTGCTGAAGTTCGAAATATCATTGGATTTTCTTGAAACCTCGCATGTTAATGCATATATGTTGTGTCGTTTTCATGTAATTTAGCTTTTTTAAATAAAATGATAATACCGCTAGAGAGAATTATATTGAAAAATCGGGCGTTATCGGCGTGACGTCACGGTTGTGCATTTTTTACCTATATATATATCTTGAACTATTTGAAATTTTAGGAAAAACTAATTTACACGCTATTTGTATGATATTTGAGTATTTACATACAAAGAGCAGGCAGGCTAGGATAAATAATAAGACCGCAGTTTTATTTCAAAAGGAGGACAAACGGACGGACTGACGGACGGACAACGGATATACATATTGCGTTCTTATGCTAATATAACATTGGCAATGATAATATGACTGTACCTTGAAAGTTTCAACTTGCTACGTAAAGTACTTTTTTTTTTTATTAATATTTTTGTGTTTGTGGTTGACCCACAGCCAGCATTCTTTGTAGCTATATGAAACAGCTTATGTTTTCGAAGTCTTATATACAGGAGAGTCATTCTTAATTGTTAATTAATGGCATATATATATATATATATATATATATATATATATATATATATATATATATATATATATATATATATATATATATATATATATATATATATATATATATATATATATATATATATGTATATATATATATATATATATATATATATATATATATATATATATATATATATATATATATATATATATATATATATATATATATATATATATATATATATATATATATATATATATATATATATATATATATATATATATATATATATATATATATATATATTCACACACACATATCTATCTATATCAACCTTCACGGCAGTTGGAGGTCAGTAAAGCCCAGCCACCTGGAGTACGCAAAAACCCCGGCTTTGGCCCATTATACCTCTAGAAATATTCAACTGACCAGGGTGAAGCTCTGGCTTTAGAGGTTTCCCGCTAAGGTCACTAATCGTGTCAAATTGCATCGAAATCCGTGCCTTTTTGGGTTTGTTTTTTTGAAACAATGGAATTTTAAAGTTACAGCATGCCATTTAAATGATCCACCAAAATTCAAAATTCCTGATGATCAGGTACGGATTGCTCACAATATTAGAAGAGACGTCGTTTTCTTAATGCGCATGAATAGCAAGTGGTGTTAGGAGAAGTTGGTTGACTTACTATCTTCATAAAAAATTTTCACTTACGTTGAATTTACCTACACAGTTTTGGTTTTTGTGATCATTGACCTACACTAAATAAAGAGCCTCAATAATTAGAATGTTTTCAAACAACACACACACACACACACACACACACATATATATATATATATATATATATATATATATATATATATATATATATATATATATATATATATATATATATATATTTGTATAATCATGCAGTAAACGAGCTGAGCTGGCCATAATCACAGAGAAACCACATAGGTCTAAGAAAACTATATCTCAAACCTAAATAACCCCCATTCCTTTGTTACCACATTTTTTATCTAGGGTGTTGCCATTGCAAAAAAGGACTGAAGTTACAAGCAAAGAAGTAATAAAATCACAAAAGGGGTAATAAAGCTCGTCCACAAGATATAGAAATGAAGGGGTAGGGTGTAGGGCTTTATAGTCCAGTAGACAGTTAGACCCACCACTAATTGCAAGTAGAGAAATTTCTGGTGATAGAAATCCATTCCTCGGGTGGTTCGGATTCCACAGTAAGCTGTAGGTCCCGTTGCTGAGTAACCAAATGGTTCTTAGCCACGTAAAATAAGTCTAATCCTTCGGGCCAGCCCTAGGAGAGCTGTTAATCAGCTCAGTGGTCTGGTAAAACTAAGGTATACTTACTTTTACTAATTGCAAGAAAAATGAAACCAGTGTTATTTTGCTACTTTATGTACACCAAATAACATATTAAAAAACCCCAAAAAATATCTCAGTGGAACATGATTTTTTTAATGATCCTCAATTTCGCATAATTAGGGACCTGGCGAAATTAGGTACGATAGATATACACCCTCAAAAACCATTATGTCATCCATGATGTTAAAGTTAACTATTAAATCCGGCAATTTATTGATTTTTATTCTCACTAATTGTCAGTTATCTATGTTTACCAGATTCCTGGGGGTCAAACTAGGGGGTTGCCGAGCCCTGTAGCAGCATCAATTGGTAATTCAGTCAAGGGTGCCTTTTCTAGGATGAGCATTGTTGCAAACAGCACAATTCACTAGGTTATTATCAATAAGAAACGTCAGTATTTTCTTTTTCCATCTTATCAGACATGTTTCCACAAACACCCCTGTATTTCCCACAAGCTGGATTACAAGGTACTCTAAGTTGCCGACACCCACAATGGTTCATTTGACAGCCAGATTTGCAATTGCATCTGACTAATTTCTGCAATTCTTTCGGTGCATAGTCCAAATCAGTTGCTACTGGAACTAGTGCTCCTCCTTGTACCTTCCAACCCCATTCCTGAGGATTTAGTGCAACACCCTGCCAAGTCTGTACCTGATGAAACACCCTTAGTGAATGATACTTGGCTGTGGCCTGCGTTGGCGGGAGTGATTTTGGATGATTAACTTGTTTCCTGGTTGCCAAGAGTTCAGTATATTTTCTATGTCGAAGTTTGTTCAGGTTTTCATCTGCTATTCCCTTCTTGTATATGGACATTAGTGCCTTTTCTCCAGCTTCAATTATGTCTTTTTGGGAAGCTCCTGCTCTGTTGAATGCCTCAGCTGCCTCAACAAAAGACTTGTCCTTCACCAGTGAAAGGCCCAGAGCTTTTCCATGTCCAAACAATCTTGAGGTCGTGTCACATCCAAGAATTGCATGAATTAACAAGATATTAATGCAAACCTTGTCACCAAGGACCTCTTGCACCTTTTGAATGTCAAGGTCAAGGTAACGGGCAAGAGAGCCAGACTTGGGTGGTGGCATGAAATATGTCTTCTTGTGTTTCTTTGTTGTGTAATGGATTAACAACACTAATAGGTCCATGTCACTGCCAACTAATATGGTCTCACTCTTCCTTGCCACGTGCAATGCAGTCTTGACAATCAAAATATCAGCATCTCCTTTTGCATGTAGGACTTCAAACCTTGCTATTTCTAGGTGTTTTGCAAGAAGGTGAATAAAGCATTGCTTATTTTCTTTGTTTGCCAAGAATTCATCCTTTTTCATTTGAAGAGACATGTTTTCATTGAACTGAACGCTCAGGGCTGACTTGGAAGCTGTGCGTTGGGCTTGCATGCCATCCTTTGGAGTTGGACCACTCTGGTTTCCATCGAACACAGAGTTCGTACCAAAATGCTTCCTGGAGACTTTCTTTCTGCGTGCTAACCATGACGAGTCTTTGGAAGAGGAGAAGAGGATCAGTGCTTACTTCCTCACCATCAATTGACATCTTTGATTTTGAATCCATTATTATAGCCTGGTCCTCTTTCTTAAATGTATAGTTCAGAACCTGTTTCCCCACCATCCCCTCCAAGATTTTGCACCCAATTTTCACTGCTTTCTCAGCATTCACATATTCTGTTGCTACCACACCATTTACTATGTTTCGGAGATTTTTATCATTTCCAAAAGGAGACTTGTCCTGAATGAATGAGACAAGCTTATTCACATCATCTGCATCTCTTTTCTGACGTGCCACTGATAAGTCTTTGTGTTGTTCATTAGTACTGTACTCAAGTGATGTCAGCTTCTGCATCGCCTCATTCACTTCAGCACAAACAGGACTGGCCAAGGCCCAAACAATTCTTTGAGTTTCTGTCATTCCCCTTCCTCTTGTAAGTCCTCCTGTTGTCTTCAAACTTCTCATCAGTACTTGTTCAATAACCAAGTCTGCAGAAAGACCTGCCCAATACCTGTCTGTCCTCCTGATTGCATAAAGTCCATTCACAAAACGTTCATAGGCAACAGGGTTGGTTGCTGGAAGGGAACACACTTCCTGTAAATAAATATGGACAGATTTGGTATAGAGGTTGTGGCCTGTTGCTGCAAGGTAAGATAGCATGTCATACAGTGCTTGTAAATGGAGAGCCTAGTTACTGGTTCTTTCTGATGTGGTAAACTTTCGAATGATAGAAATCATCTTCATGTACATGAGCCATAATTGACTGGTTCTCTCTGTTTCTTGACTGATTTTTTCACCTATCAAGTCCTTGATAGTGGCAAATGCTTCTGATGATTCAATGACTTCTGGGGTAATATCACCTGCCACAAACTGGTCATACATTTCAGCAAACACTGTTAACACGGGATGTTGGAACTCCTCTGAACAACTTGCCACAGAGTCAGATACCCTGAAACAAGTGCAATTGAACATTTCTTTGGATATGTCATTGATTGGGCCCATACCAATATAAAATGAGTAATATTACACTGATTGCTAGAATTTTTTGCTTGCCAGTGGAAAAGATTGTTGTCCAAAACCATCAAAATCACAGTCTGGAGGTAGGGGTACCCTAGTTAGAGGTACAAGAGGGTAATTCTAGGTACTTTTAATCATTCTCATCTTAACGATTGGCTCAAAAAACATAAGATTTCACAGTATATTGTTTGAAAAGGGGGGTGGGGGGAGAATGATATATTTCTTTCATAACACATATGATGCCGATAACACTTGATACCATATAATCAACCTCAAATTTCACCATGGTCCACTACTTTGATTTCTTGGGATTTTTAATCAGAGATAGAGTATATCCAGAGGAACACAATATAGGAGGTTTAATTTTTCTTGCAATTAGTGGTGGGTTTGGCCAATTTTGGGCTTAGATTTACTGGACTATTATGCTAGTTTCACACATTCACGTACCAAGGCATGCATGCCCATGCACGGCGAGAAATTGATAAGTACGTAAACACAATGTAAATACAACATAAATATACTGTAAGTGCTATATAAGTGCGCCAGCATGCATCTTGACCATTATGGACCACCCGGGCGTATGCCGGGGGCCACAAACCTTTCGACCTACTCAAAACCCTGCGTGGGTGTCCAGGTCAACTGTCAGGTAGCGTGGCCCAACCCGCACAGCGTGGCACCAACTGTGGGGTGACTGTGTGGCCACTAAGACCTTACCTGTGGTCCCACACAGCTCCAGGGTTCCTGCCCCGCACTGCGTGGGTCTCCACATGACGTGGGAGTGGACGCGGTAATCCTGCCAAACCACTCACATCCGCAAAGATTTGGCAACGCTTTGACCTGGGATAAAAGGGGCAGGCGGTGCACTTGTGGGTCAGTGCTTTCATGTACAGCATCCTGGTACTGCTCTCTCCATCAGCGCCTCTGTCATTGTCCAATGCTTTCAGTCAAGACGCCTAAAGGAGCTTTGTTGAAGAGGACAGGAAGATGGCCCTGAGAACTCCAGGAGCTCTGGTAGCTGGAGTTGCCCCCTATGCCAAGATGCCTACAGTTGCTGGTGGTGCACCTTCAGGCAGCAGCGATGCTGTGTGTTGCACCTTGAGGACAATGAGCTCGCGACGGGGAGAGACCTGGAGGAGGAGGAGGAGGAGGAGGAGGAGGAGGAGGAGCTTGCCCTTGTGTACGAGAGTGACCCTGCCGCTGCCACCGAGAACGATGGGGATGATGACGACATTGATGGCACTCCTGAAGGAGCCGGCCCTACAGTTCAGGGCTGAAAGAAGAACACCTCAGTCATCCTCTTGGAAGAGAACGAGAGGCTTGTTGGTGATTGGCTGGATAATGAAGCCGAGTTTATCTACAACAAGAGCCTCACAGCCTACAAAGACAAGGCGAAGGTCTGGAGGGCATTTGAAGAAAAGGATCAGCCACTTGTTCCTCCTGTGAGTGGCCGTGAACTGAGGACGTGGTTTATGTCCCTCGGGAGCCATTTTGGGTGGCTCACGGCGGAGAAGAGTGACCTAGGGATGGGTAGACAGCTGATGGTCTGGGGGAAGTGGATCCTCAGCATCTTCCACTTCCTGAAGCCCCACATCGTGCGTCAAAGGATGCCAAAGATGTTGGGACTTCTGATGGTATGTCTTATTTTATTGTGTTTCCATGCTTAATTATTAGTGATTATATCGTTACTACATAGTTTCCATTCATTCACAGTACATTTTATACCATTTTCTCATATATGTTCCTCCTATTTTTACAGTCTGCTCATGCTGCTGCCACCCTCTCTGCCCAAGCTCCAGACCTGCCTGCTGCTGCTGTGTGTGCTCCTGCCCCTACACCAACTCCCTCGGTGTCTCTGGTTGATGATGCATCAGGCACCAAGACCAGGAAAACCCAAGTTTCAGGGCTCTTTGATGTGGTCATCACCAAGGCACAGGCCCTCTGGGAGGATATGATGGCCTCCATCCAGGCACCTCCACATGACCACAGCGTCATCTACTGGCGCAAATTTTTTGAAGAGGTGGAGGACAACTGCACAGAGGTGTCACCTCACCTGAGGGTGACTCTGAAGATGGAAGTCCTTAGTGCCATTCAGTGCTACATGTGTGCCTCCAAAGAGGGCGTCACGAGGCCGTCGCGAAGCCTGATGCCCCACATCCTGGCAGTGACAGCAGACAGTCTGGCACCTGCAGTACCTGCAAACCAGCCCACAAGTCAACATGGGTTTGGCCCACCTCCTGCACATTCAGGCAGTGTACAGCTGACAGCATAACAGCTGGCAGCTCTACAGGTGCAGCTGGTTGAGCCCTCAGTGACTTCCACCCCAAAGGACCTCAGCAACCTGTCAGTAGCCACGACATTCCTCAATAATCTTCAGCATTAATTTTAAGTTTATTTGTCATGTATGTGCGCTGTGTATAGTACTTATATTTATTGTATGCTTGTGTAATTTTTTTTTGTTTGAGTGGCTGTACATTTTTCTTATATTTATATGTATGTTTCTTTTTGATATTAAATAAATATATATTTGCAATATCATGTCTAGCTTTATCCTCTTTCCAATTGCTAAGTATTGATGAGAATAATATATCATGGATTTGAAAAATATCTTCTATTAAATGAAGTAGCTCAAATACAAGTACACAAATAAAGAGGGCAAAATGAACCTGAATACACTATCTAAGTATACATTACTGAATTTTAAATAAGTCCAAAATACTATATGTAACATATGGGCACAGAAACAAAATTACAACAGGCAAAAAAAATAAGCAATTCATATACAATGTCACCAATATCGGAGAGAAGTTACTTTCAAAAAGATTGAATTATCATATCAGAATACAATCAGTGTTAAGTAATTATTACAAAGGGCAAAATAACTTCATCTTTTTTCTTATATTTATATGTATATTTGTGTTTGATATTAAATAAATATAAATTTGCAATATCATGTCTGGCTTTATCCTCTATCTAATTACTAAGTATTGATGAGAAGAATATATCATGGATTTGAACAATATCTTTTATTAAATCAACCAGCACAAATATAAGTACACAAATAAAGAGGGCAAAATGAACCTGAAAAGACTAAGTATACATTAGTGAATTTTAAATAAGTCCAAAAATAAATGCATAAGCAGACATTTAAATAAATAAAACAATCAAGTACACAGGAAAGTAACTAAATCATGCTCTCCTGCCAATGCACTGAGCCTTCAGCCGATGAAAAATATTGTTTCAGCTTGTTCTGTTGTTGCTTTGCATCCCTGGTTGCAGTGTTGCCGGTCACGGTTGGAAGGGCTGCTCCTAAAGATGGGTCACTCCTCCAACTACCAGGTATGACGGCATGTGTGATGGGGCGCTCCTGATCTCCTTCTTGTCTGCGTACGTTTTTTCTTATCATATTATGCAGAACACATGCAGACAACACTAATGGCTCTATATGGTCAGGCTTCAGTCATATCGCCGTGTGGAATACTCGGATTCTGTTTGCCAGAATCCCGAAGGCCTTCTCCACTGTCCTGCATGCCCTGCTTAACCTGTAGTTGTAAATCCAATCGTCTTTGGTTAGGCCTCTTTTGGGGTAGGGCTCCATAAGGTAATTCCTCAGAGGGAAGGCATCATCACCAACTAGGAAATAATCCACAGGAGATCCATTAGGTTGACCTGGCAGAACCTCAGGTTGGGAAGCTTTGCTTCAAAAGCATTTCGCCCAGTCAGGTCTGGGCAAATACACCAACATCTGACTCTGACCCAATGGCACCCACGTCGACATATAGGAACTTGTATGAAGCATCAGCACTGCAAGTAATATCATGGAGTAGAACTTCTTATAGTTGAAGTAATGTGTACTGCCTCGGGGAGGGTTACAGAGGGTTATAGCTCCAATTATGTTGGGGAAGTTCCACCTTTCTTCAAAACCTCGTGCAACCTCCTGCCAAGCTTTAGGTGTTTGTGGCACCTGCAGTTCCTCATCCCTGAAGGCAGCAAAAATGGCCCTCCAGGTCTCTGGTATGATGTAGCTAATGGTGTTGTGGACTACCCGGAACAAGTATTGCAGACTCTTGTATGAATCACCTATAACGAGGAAACGTAGGGTGATAGCAACACATAGGTCTGGCTCAATGGGTTTCCTCCAGAATGTCACTTTCTTCTGAATGTAGGGTGTGACTTGTTCAACAATTTCATTGAAGAAGCCCCTGTCTATCCGGGTAAAATTTTTGTACAGGTCTGGGGCTTCGGTTGATAACTCTCCCATCAGGTTGTCATAGTGACCTTGCTCCATTCTTTTCTGCAGGTATGGCCATGCCCACACCCTCCTTTGCCACCTCTTTTTCTTCACTGTGTGGTTTGCAGCAATCCTTGCAATCTCCAGCAATAACATGGTGTGCACATATTCGACGATGAATGGCATCATTTCTCTTCTATCCGTACTTGCTGTAGCTATAAGTTCATGGATTTTAGCAATGTGCTCCATGTTGATTCAGCAGGATGGTAGTATGTGTTGATGCAGCAGTGTTATGTCAGTGACTAACAA
The DNA here is from genome assembly GCF_040412425.1 of Macrobrachium rosenbergii. Taxonomy (NCBI): domain Eukaryota; kingdom Metazoa; phylum Arthropoda; class Malacostraca; order Decapoda; family Palaemonidae; genus Macrobrachium; species Macrobrachium rosenbergii. Next base: position 7,333,619 of record NC_089763.1, on the reverse strand, counting down.
CACATGTGCTGCTGGCCAGCCCTCTTATAGCTGGGGATTAACCCCTGCAGTAAGTGGGGACAACATTAGGTTGACATAACTCAGTAACGCACAATGTTACACATACGGTATAAGTACATTGGTGTTACGTGCTCTGCCACGCACTAATTTTGGCTGCGCTGCCAGTTGTTGGGCCACTTCCAGTAAGCATCACATCACGCTTACGCAGTGCATACATTTGCGGCACACTATAATACGCTTGCTTTACGTACATCGGCCCAGTTGGGCGGGGCTTATTCACCTCATGCATGGTCACATTTCACAATTTTCAGCCATGCATGCCTTGATACATGAATGTGTGACCTTAGCATTACTCTGCAATCTGATAAATTATGATGAAAGGGAAAAGTAGAACTAGGAGTCTTTTCTCAATCAGTATAGAAAACAAGCGTGATTATAGTATGCATACTGAACAGGCTACAGCAGTGTTTCCCAAATTTTTTTAGTACGTGACCCCTTACAGCAGTACCATGGCCCCCACATTTATAAGCCTTCTAAAATCGTACTAATTTTAAATGGCACAGATATATTTTAAAATTTTAAATATTAATCACAGCAGAGAGAAAAATAAAATCTCCATTGATCTTTATCAATGTTTATTAACAATGACTGATTTATTAACATTTTAATGTGAAGAATATTCCTGCTTTTTTGCTACAAGCAAATCAATACAAGGGTCTGTATGGCTCAAGGCACATCGCATGTCTGCTTCAGCATTCAACCTGTTTCTAGCCTTCGATTTGACAACCAGGAGAGTCGAGAAACCACTTTCACAGAGTAAGTCGATGAGAAAGAAATGAGTACCTTCAGGGCAAATTTGCTGGTCTTGGGGAAAGCGGAGAGCATCTTGATCCAGCAGTTAGAGCTGTTGAACGGTTGCTGTTTCTGGAACTCCTCTTTGGCTGCGGTGTTGTTGATGAGCTCCAAGAATTCCTCTTGTATGTCATCAGGAAGATCATCCACAGTGTATCGGAAAGGATTGCGGGCAAGTGTCAGCTGTACATTTTCATTTCTATCAGTTTCATGAAAATAGCGTATGAACTCTTCTTGGAGGATTATCAAGTGTTCCTTGATCTCTTGTTGCAGCTCCTCAGCAAGTGGTTCTTCTCCGATGACCTCGTTCAGATGCTTGAAAGGAAGCTACATTCCTCCTTTCAACTTTCCTCTTCCAGAGAGCTAACTTGTCAAGGAAAGCCTTGATGGCATCGGTATGCATTATGATGGTGGTATCTGGACCCTGTAGTTGCCAGTCAAGTCCATTCAAAACTTCAAAAACATCTGTCAAGTAGGCAAGACTACATTTAAATGGCCGCTGAATGTCATTTAATAGCTACTCCATTTTCTTCCCTTGGGCTGCCAGAAATATCTACAATTCATCAAAGAGTTCAAATACACGAGCAAGAACATTACCCTTTGACAACCAACGAACAGATGTGTAGATAAGGAGGTCTTGGTGAGCAGAATCCATGTCTTGGCACAACCTACGAAACAGCCTGGTGTTAGTGCCCCTCCTTTGATATGATTGACGATGTGGATCACTGTCTCCAAGGTATCTTTGAGAGGAGCAGGAAGCGTCTTGGAGGCAAAATCCTCACAGTGGATCAGGCAGTGTGTTGTAATGATGTCTGGGTTCTTCGTTTTGACCAGAGTCATAAATCCTGACTTGGAGCCGAACATGCTGGGAGCTCTGTCCATACAGACACCAACCAATTTTGCCCACGAGAGTTTTTCCTCTTCGAAGAAGTTGGACACTATGTTCATGATATCCTCAGCCTTTGTTGTTGTTATCAGTGGGCTGCAGAGGAGGAACTCCTCCTCCACCTGATTTTCGGAGATGAACCAAGCATAAACCAAAAGCTGAGGAGGATGTGCAATGTCTGTGGTCTCATCAAGTTGGATGGCGAAGAAGGGAGAGAGTTTGATTTTCTCTATCACCTGAGATTTGATGTCCTGCGACATGTCATCGATGCGCTGCTTAACTGTGTTGTCCGAAAGACTTATCTGATTAAGCTTGCTGACATAGTTCTGATCAAGGACAAGATGAGCTGCCTCTACCATGCAAGGTTTAACAAACTTCTCTCGAATTGCATGTGGCTTCTTCTGCTTTGTAATAAGAAGGGAGATCCTATACGATGCCTTGACGACGTTGCTAGGTTGAAAGAGAACTCCTGTCCCATGATACAATCTCGACTGTTTGAGCTGGTGTTCCTTGATTTTGAAGTATACCAAATCCTTGTTGGCCAGCTCCAGATGAACCTTGGGGAGGTGTTCCTTCAACGTGAAGGGTTTCATGCTCTCATTAGCAAGTGTCTTCTTACAGATGAATCACTGTGGCATCTGCATGCCATTGTTCACTATAAATGAGAAGCCAAAGCTGAAAAAACTCTCATTGTGTGTGCGCTTCTTAAGAATCGTCCGACAAAACATAAACATAAAAACTAACAAAATTCCAAAATATAATGGAAGAACAACTTCGTGTGCTACAAATTCCCGTACCCAAAACGTGAAGTCAATTTATGGGAAAAATTAATTTGGTGGATAAGTGACTCTGACCACAGTAATTGTACATTTGTACATTTTTTCATTGATAATTTTCCAGTCCCAATCATACTGACATACATAAACGTATCTCAGAATAATCATGCACATTGTTAAGACAACTTACAGTAACTCAAAAGTGGGGTTATATATACGGGATGGGTAAAAAAAATTGGTGTAAAACACTGAATACTGTAGTTAAAAATACATGCATGCCATGTACCTTACACAGCCCCCACCCTCCTATTCAGAGTTATTTTTTATATAGAGTGTAGGAGAGAGAGGGAGAAAAATTCACGTCGCTCGAGTATCACAGTACTGTGTGTGGTGTGGCTAACTTAAAGAGAAGGATTGATGAGGTGGCGCCATGGCGAGTAGAGTTCCGTGAATCCGCGGGACCCAGGTGGTGAAAACAGACACAAGTTAGACTCATACATTAAATATGACGTGATGCCATCACATCCATTACCATGTCTTAATGCAAATACTGTGCAGTTCAACATTTTATTATCCAACTTGATTCCGTACTTTTAGTTGGTATTAAAAACTATACATAAGAAATATAAATATATAAGATAATAGTGAAATATGCCAAAATTATGCCAGATATGGCTTGTCACATTAGTCGAAATTTCTTATGCCAGACAAAAAAATAAAACAAATAAATTGGCATAATTATGATAAACCTGGCAGCCGTGGTACCTACAATGCACTACAGGTCTGTGCATGCACTCGAGCCAGCTCCGAGACTGAATGAAAAGTTTAGCCCCGTTCCGGCAAGCTGAATGTAGTGCATACAGTTGTAAGACCCTCCATGACCCCCAGTTTGGGAATCCCTGGGCTACAGTTTGGAAGAACCACTGCTGATGATGAGAAAATTATGCAAGAGTGCCAGATTCCAGTACCACCCAACACTGACCCGGTCAAGGTTTTTTTTTTTTAACATAACTCTAGTCTCCGCAACAGCAACAGAAACAATGTTAATGAATTTGCCTTTATTATTCTAGACGACAAAGGAGAAAAAAGAAGAAAAAATGTTACCCACAAAAAAGCATTGCGTTTATGTGACTGCACACTTGAGTGGATACATTTGCTCTGTTATCAAATTGTACTGCTTGAAGAAGTGGCATTGTCTACCTCTTCAGGTATGGTTAGTGTGGTGCATATTATAATGGCACTCGCTTTCTATACTGGTTGAGAAAAGACCCCCACTTCTACTTTTTGATTTCATCATAATTTATCAGGTTGTGGAGTAAAGCCTTATGCCCTACCCCTTCCTTTGTATCCCCTGACCTCCATATCGGTCTCTTGTGGATGGCCATTACTACCCCTTTTGTGGCTTCATCAATTTTTTACCTGTGATAATACAAAAAATCTGTCTTGTTTGTGTGTTTGAATGCACCCTGGGAATCCCAGAGGCTTCTGGGAATTCTACATGCATCTGGGAATTCCGTAGGCTTCTGAGGCTTCCATTGCTCTCCTCCCTCCTTCTTCCTTTCTTCCACTTCCATCTTCCCCTCCCTCCTCCCCTCCCTGCCCCTTCCTCTTCCCTCGTCTTCACCCTCCCACCCTCCCCCTTCCATCCCTCATTCCCCTTCACCCTTCCCTCCCTTCCCTTCCCCTTCCCTTTCCCCTTTCCCCCCTTCCCCTCCCCCTCCCCCCACCCTCCTACTCCCCCTTCCTTCTTCCCTCCCCATCCCTAGGCAAGATATATGATGGAACGGTGTCTAGATGCCATAATGTATATACAGAGATATGGAAATGTTACTCTTTTCATAACCATAAAAAAGTTACCCCACAGGCCACGGGTAGCCTAGACAAGATGTATGATGGAACAGTGTCAAGATGCCATGATGTATATATAGAGGTATGGAAATTCTACTTTTTCATCACAGTGAAGTCATGGGTTGTCTATATATATATATATATATATATATATATATATATATATATATATATATATATATATATATATATATATATATATATATATATATATATATATATATATATATATATATATATATATTCATGATGTTGCCTTGTAATACATATATCCTCCTATAATTTTGACTTATTTACTTTTTCATGTGTTATGTTTAATGATAATGGTTGTTGAAGTGTCATATTTAGTTTGGCATCAGATCTCAAAAGAACTAATGATTAAGTAACTTGATAGCGTAATTTAGAATTGATAATACAATTTTAATAGTAATGTAATTTAGAAAGAATATCTTTCTTGGTAAAAGCGTAATATTTGAACACGTGTGTGTGTGTCCAGGAAGGGCTTGTTTCATTTCAATTGTCAACAGTTGAGATAAGAGGCAGCGCTTTGTTTTGGGTTAGTGATGACAGGTTGCGAAAACAAACGCCGATTCGTCCCATACGGGCTCGAGATGAGTGATTTCACGTTGTTACATGTTCGAGTCACGTACGCCACTTTGAGAGAAAGAATAAGTGTCTTGATCAATTACGTCATGTTTTGTTAGATTGCATTCAAAACGTTTTGCTGGGATGATATAATTTTCCTTCTAGAAGCTTCTCCATTGTATCTCGCACCCAAAATGCTTTAATGACATCATGTAATTGTTTCACGTGTTACTGGAATTCTAAAATTTGTTTCATTCTGATTTCTGAGACCAGTCGATTTGGTTCCCTCTCTCTCTCTCGTTCTTAGAGAGAGATTATTTTAACGTAGTGTATTATGGTCACATATTAGCATTAACTTTTGAGATCTAAATTTAGTAAGTTATTTAGTTCGTAACGGCGCCTGGTAAAAAAGTGTGTATTGTGGTAACGCAGCTGCAGCAAGTGATTTACAGAGGTTTTCACAAGGTTGTGTAAGGTAACGTGAATTTTACTTATTAATACCATGGTATGACAAGTTTGGAAATTTTGAACAAGTGAAATCATTATAGATAAATCTTATGTGTATTTTTGTGTGTTTTTCTATTTACAATCTCTTTATATTTTCACATTTTTTATGTTTGTGATGTAACATTTATTTACGTAGCATTTTAA
>NC_089763.1:7305521-7323021 GCF_040412425.1 Macrobrachium rosenbergii | reverse complement strand
GTATCTAGCGAAAATACAAAAATTTTCAATTATTTCTTGAACACAAGGATAGGCATTATAGTGCAGCAGATTGCTGTAAAAATCGTTCAGATAGTGAAACAAGCATGAAATTTGGCACAAACATTCCTAAGACTACGCTCTCTTAGAAAAGGGCGCTGGCCACCTGAAAATCCAAGATGGCGGCTATTTTTCAAAATGGCCGCCATCTATGTTGAGATTCACTGGTTTGGGAGCATCTATTGGATGGAATATGCCAGTTTTTTTTTTTAAACCTCGACTTTTAGGTTATAAAATGTTCCATACCACACATTTTATTGAAAACCCTTACTAAATGAATAGTAACCAAGATGGCGTACAAAATGGTTGCCATAAAAGTTTTTTTTTATCCACAGCGCTAGAAGACAAGAGACCAACTGTTTTTATTTAATGGTATATTCATGTGATCAGACAGTTTAACTAATATGCTATTTTCAACTGAAATAGTAATGGTATGGTCACATACAACATTGTGTCTAAGACTGTAACCATAAAAAGAAAAGAAGAGAAATACGGACTAAACGCAACCAATCTATGTATAGGTCTCTCAACCTACACCTTTGAAAAAATTCGAGGATAAGAAGGTAGGCATAGCATGACACGTTGGATGCTCAAGCTAGATTATCTACTGAAGAGAGGGCAATATTTATCTAGACTTCACATTTGCAAGTGCACAAAGCTGTGCAGGGAAGACCCAGCTTGTAGCACTTGCACCTTTCCCGACAGCCTGCTTTGCATCCACATTTGGTAAGCTGTTGGCAACTCTTGGCAGCTAGCCACTGATACTCCAGTGCAAGCTGTGGCCCCAAGATATCTGTGGGTGGCTTTGGTATTGCAGTGTTTGGTGGCACAGGGTTCTTTGTTTGAAAGGAAGCTGGTGAGATGTTTGTGAATGTGTCCGGCAATTCAGGCACCGACCTCACTTTCTCAGGTGCAAACTTTAGTTGCTGTCTTTCCTGTCCAGTGTTCTCCTTGGTGGGGTGCTGAAATATGGAGATGCTAGTTCCATGGAAGGAGGTAGTGGCAGTAGTTGCAGATGGGTTGTGGTCGATGTTGTCCATCACTGCAGTGGTGAACAACCCTTTTCGCAGTACTGGGGGACAGACCACACCCTCCTCCACATATTTGCTAACTGTGGCATCTCCTAACTGTGCAGAGACCTCCAGTACTCTGTCATAAGAGATACTGAGGCCATACTGATGTAGCATTTCAACCAGGTTTCTCTTCCTGGTTTTGGCATAGACTTGAGAGTCCCATGTAGACTGGGAATGGTGTTTCTCTGTCTTTGGAGTGTCTATGAGTTGTTGCTCCTCTTTGTATCGGGAGTAGCAGTTGAACTGCATGAGCTGTGCAATGGCCTGGTCTGACTTTGATGCTCCAAATCGTAACTGTGACTTGATGTCAGCCCCATGCTCAACCATCCCTACAAACTGGAGCAGGAGAGGAGGCACAGAATTTCGTACACAAGCCTCAGAAAATGTGCCATCAAACCGTGACTGATGATCAAGTATAGACTTTCTGAGAATATTTGCTGCTTTAGCAATGATAACTGCCTCTGAAAGATCAGATGATTGAGCAAGTGCTTTTCCACATCCTTTTGAAATGCAAGTAATACATCTCTGCCAGATTTATGAGCCTCAAGTTCTGGAATTTCTGCCAGAAGTTTGTCTTTGAGTCTCGTGGAATTTACACTTGGTGACTCTCTACACCTAATTGTTCCAGACGTTGTTGGTAGAGGTGGCAAATATCTGCCAGCCGAAATGTGACTGGATCATCTGAACAAAGGTTGTTTTCAACAATGTATGTCATCAGTTCTGACAGAACTAGTGGATACACATCTGATTCTGACTCAGTGCTACCTTGGTCTTTCTCAAGGCTCCTCAGGTAGGACCTTTTTCTGTTGTAGAGGGCACAAAGACAGGCATGGTGATACTTAAACTCCTGTGCAATGACATCCCCACCAGTCAACTTAGCAAGGAGCTTGCCATCACTAAGTATCTCTGCACATTCACGCAATTTCAAGTCAAGGCCCTTAGTACTAGCCTGTCTGAGATCAGATGCAGGTGCCACTTTCTCACAGAAAATGCAAACTTCATTGTCATGACTGGTTGGCGCAGTTTTGCACGACTAGTCTCAGTGTTGCTGGTCTGGTCATTGGATTGTCGCTTTCTTGCACGGTCCAGTTTAGTGTTGTTAAACAACAAGCGACAGTTCACATGGTATTTTGCTGCATTTTTTCCTGAGAGTGGCCTCTATGCCATCACCTTCATCCAGCCTTGCTGGATCCATTATCAGTGGCATTTCATTAATTTCACTGAACATGGGAATGTTCCTTGCCAGCATTGTGTACCCATCATGGTCTAGGACATGATGACTTGGAGGTGATGTCAAGTGCTCACCTCTTTTTGTCCTTCTGACAAAGACAACACAAACTCCAGTTTGTTTTTCTACTGCTCAATATTGGATTGGCATCACATTCTGCCATGATTTCACTTTTGATTAAGGCCGAGGGTTATCCTTTTACCACCTTAAACAAAGCACACATTCCTGTATGGGATTCAACTAGGTTCGGTCTCCTACACCTAGCCCGATCATTCATCCAGTGCCATTTAAGTCCCGTATGATCTGTACACCATCCGGGTAAGTACATGAACCATCATGTACAGCCCCATACCCTTGACTCGGCTCTCCCGCGCTGGCACATCCTGTCTATTCAGGTGCGGCTATCTAACTATAGCTGGTCTGGGGCTGTTAGAAAGCATTTGGGACACTAAACTAAACTATACTACAACTACTAGTCTAAGACTACAGGATTAGTAAAGCTGGATTAGCTGGCACTGAACCCCATGCTGAGTTACACAGCAGTGATGTCACCAGTGTGCCCTGGTTGTGTGCAGACATACACTCTTTTACATTTATTAATTTTCCTTCAAAATTGATGAGTTATTCGAAAGAGATGGTCTCATTAGGATCTAAAACCACAGAAACCAAGATCCATGCTTAAAACGATAATTGTTGAACGGGCATTATTTCTCATTATAATTATTGTTTCTACCTTTTCTTGGCAGCCATATAGCCCCCATATTCAAAGGTAAACTGTACTGGGAAGCTACAGAAACATAATATTCACAAGAAATAGTATGGAAGAGCTTTACCATATTGCTAGAAGCAAATACATGCCATTCTAGTGAAAAATTAGCCAAAATCTGTCAATACTAGCCGCCATCTTGGAATTTGGCATATTAAATTTTTTGCGTGGCCAGCGCCCTTTTCTGATAGAGGAACTTTAAAGAGCACTTAATGCAAAAAATCATGCTTGTTTCACTATCTGAACGATTCTTATGAAATATGCAATTATCTGCTGCACTATTAGTAGTTTCGTAAAGGTTATCAAGGTTGCGGATGTATTCCCTTTCCTTTAAAATTATGCAATCTTTTAATTGAACATCAGTAATAAATGCCATCATTAACCCATGTTCTTCTAATGCAAAGTGGATGTTTTTGACATTTGAAATGATTACATTTTCCTTTATCAACATGGGGAAAGGATGTATGGACATCAGTACATCTGCATCTTTCTGATTAAATGGTAACGCTAAAATAATCTTATTAAGGTGGTGGTTATTAAACTATAGCAAATCATAACATCCTTTACCATAGGGGTATAATGCCCCTCTACCAAAAAATTATCAATTATATCTTCTAATTCTTTAGGAGTGATTAATGTTAGGCTTAACATTCCCTTATAAGCTAACAAACTGGCATTTAACATGCCTCTATGTTCTTGCAAGATTAATTCACTATTCAGAATAAAATTACTCAGAAACTGTTGGTTTTCTAACACATTCAGTTCTTTAGTGATGTTTTTGTTTACTTTATTAATGAATACCTTTAGCTTTTCTATCTCTTAGACATTTAAGTTTTGAGAAGTTATCATTTTATTTAACACTATTCATCTTTTTGCTGCCCATTTTTCAAATTTATCAGTTCGGGTCTTTTCTTTTTCTACATTAGATTCAGTTGCTACTCCAAATAGTTGATTAAGTGCTGTTCCTATAAAAGGTAAGAGGGATCTTTTGGACCTTGTATTTAATATACATTTCCTATGTCATTATCTAATCTTTCCAACAGTGGTAAGGCATTGTTATTATCACTTTTCTGTATTATTGATTTGAGTTCTTTTTGAACATCTCTCAACGTCATTTCATTGATAAGCACGGAGGAAATGTCTATACTTACAATTCCTAAATCCTTTATTAATTTCACAGATTCCGTTTTCTCTAGTAGTGCACCCTTTCGGATGATCACTTCGGATGACACACAAAGTAGTGTTATGAGAACCAAGAGGAGCCGCATATTTGTATCTGTAAGAATAAACCTTATCAGATGTTCTATATACATGAGGTATTTTAATTTCTACAAATATAGTTTACATATGACAGTTCAACACTTTACAGAAATTTATCTTTTTCTTAACTCATATCTTTTGTTTATTTGTTCTTCCTTGTCTTCTTTCAATATTTCTTCTAGTTTTTCAGTGGGCCAAGCGTCTGTTTTTATTACCTTCACATGATTACAATGAACAATTCTTTTTTTTTTAGATCATTCTCATTCATGATCCTAGGCTTATTTAATTTTAACACTTCTAATACTCTATAAGGACCATAAAATTTTGGAGAAAGTTTTACATTAGGACCTTCTGGAATATGATTCTGAACATATACCTGAGCACCTACTATAATGTCTGGTTTAGCCGTATTTTTGTCATAGTACCTTGTTTGAACCCGTTGAGACTCATTAAGTCTAGCCCTCGTCTGTTTGATCGTTTCATAAGTACGTCTAGTTTTCCATGCAATATAGTCATCATAATTATAAGTATGTCGGGGTGGTGTTGCATCATCTAGTAAGGTATTAGGTAAACGTCTTTGGTATCCATATAATAAGTAGTGTGGTGATTCTCCTACTGTTTCATTTACAGTATTGTTTATAGTAAACTGTACGTCTTCCAAAGCTAAATCCCAGTCCTCTGTATTAGGTTTAACTAGTTTTCAGGATATCCTTTATTTTACGATTTGTTCTTTCTACTACTCCATTTGAACTTGGTTTATATGCTGTTATTTGACATTTATTTATCTCATAAAATTCACATATTTTCTTAAAAGTTCACTAATAAATTCAGCTGCGTTATCAGAAAGAAGAACTTGTGGACATGAATGTCTCGTGATAATTCTAGATTTAAGAGCTTCTGCTACTGTAATTGCATCTCTACTTCTTACTGGTACAATCTCTACATATCTTGTTAGATAGTCTAGAGAGACTAGTATTTGTTTATTCCCCGTAACAGTGGTAGGAAATGGGCCTAAAAAATCTATTGTCACGCATTGGAACGGTTGAAGTTCCGATGGATATTTTTCAAGTGGAGCCTCTGGATTTACGTTGCCATTGTTTCTATTACAAACTTCACAATTTTGTACAAAGTTCTTGGCATCGTCACTACAATGTGGCCAAAAATAATTTCTGGTTATAATTCTACTTGTCTTTTTAATTCCTGGATGTACTGCTAACTTATATGAGTGGGTTAGTTCTAAAACTTCTCTGATTAGTGTTTTTGGAATGTATAGACGAGAATAAGCCATTGATTAAAACAAAATCCGGTTTTGAAGATTCATCTCTCATTAACTGTCCTATTATCTGTCTGTTTTCTATATGTTTTCCTTATTGTATTTGTACCCTTTCTAAGTCTAAGTTTACTATTGACAGCTAAAACAAAAAGTATTAGTGGTAATGCATTTCTCTGTTTTTTCTTGGGATCTGGATAATACATCTGCTAGTGTATTAAATTTCCCTTGGATATATCTGAATTCTGGAGCAAATTCTAACACACTAATGAACCATCTATTGAACTTCATGTTATTTGTAAAAGTTCTCTTCTTAAACAAATCACAAATGGGTTTGTGATCAGTAAGTACATTGACTTTATGCCCTAGGATTATGTACCTAAATTTCTTTAATCCCCAGTATAATGCTAAACATTCCCTTTCTATTGTGCTGTAATTTCTCTCTGCTGCATTTAAGACTCTACTGGCATAATATACTGCCCTCATTCTGGTTTTGTCCTTTTGCAATAATACAGCCCCTAGCCCTGTACTTGAGGCGTCACAGGCTAAGTAGAAGCCTTTGGAGAAATCTGGGTAGACTAATACAGGATTCCTTGTCATTTTACTCTTTAGCGTTTGGAAGGCTGTCTCTTGCTCTTTATTCCATTCATATTTGACATCTTTCTTTGTTAATTCTGTTAATGGTTTGGCAATTGTAGCAAAACCCTTAATGAGAGGTCTATAGTAACCTACCATTCCTAGGAATCGTCTCAATGCTTTCAAATTTGTAGTAGCTGGATACTCAACTATTGCCTTTATCTTGCCTGCTTGCATGCGCAGTCCGTCGTCACTAATTACATGACCTAAGTATTCCAGGGATTTCATTAAGAATTGACATTTCTTTAATTTGATTTTTAGTCCTGATATTCTTAATCTTTCTGGGACTATTTCTAAAGTTTTGAGGTGACTTTCTATATCTTTACTAAAAATTATAACGTCATTTAGGTAAACTGCAACATTTTCTATATCTCCTAAAATTTGCAACATTAATCTAACAAAAGTTAAAGGAGCCGAAGTGAGTCTAAATGGCATGACTTCAAATTGTAAGTGTTCTTTATGTGTGCTGAAGGCTGTGTATGGTTTCGACTCTTCGTCTAAAGGTACTTGCCAATATCCACTCAGTAAATCTAAAGATTTAAATATTTTTGCACTTCTTAATTGAGCTAACATATCTTGAATTACTGGCATTGGCATTCTATCTGGGATGGTGTTGGAATTTAACTTTCTATAATCTATCACAAGTCTCCAATTTCCATCTTTCTTTGGAACAAATAGCAATGGAGAAATATATGGAGATTTGGAAGGAATGACTACCCCATCTTTCTTCATTTCTCCTATCAAATTATCAACTATGGGTCTTTGGCTTATTGGTAATCTGCAATTAGGAATAAAGAAGGGTTTTGTTCCATCATCTAACAAAATTCTATGTTGTAGGACATTTGTTCTGCCTAATTTATCTCCTTATATAGCTATTACATCTCTGTGTTTTTCTAATACCTGAATTAATTTATTCTTGTTTTCTTGGAAATCTGTTTTATTCATCTCTTTGCTTAATTCAAACCTTTGACCAGTTACAGAGAAAAATGCTTTTTCTTCCAGTGTTAGTAACGGATTGTTAATAGGTATTCCTTTGCAGAAGACAATGCCTGCATATAGTGTTAGTTTGTTATCTGAGTAGTTTTGGACATAAACTTCACAAGTATCACCCTTCATGTGGACTAAGGAATTATCCATCCTGACAAATTCTGGCAATTCTTCATTTAACAACAGAACATCTTTAACTTATGTCGCTTCTTTTCCCCTTAAATGTATTTTTGTTAAGCACTTTGGATGCAAAATTACTTGTCTATTTAGTATGAATTGTACTTCATTATCATCAGCAGTGCTTACGCAACATATTTCTTCATCTTCTATCTCTGCAAAGTAACAATGTTCTGCATCTTCACTAGTTTCTTCAGTTACTGCTATTACATTATTTATATCTACTTTATTTATTTTGGTTAATAACAATACTTCATTTAGTAATTTCCTTTCATTATCACAACTTATTTCTACATAGCTATAACTATCTGTATTTATCTCTGTATATTTATCAGTATATATAGGCGCCTTGTTTTTCGTTATATTCAGAACCTCGGTGATCACCATTATTTATATCTGGGTCATTTCTTTCTTTGGAGGATATAATTTCTTGATGTGCACATCTTCTTGGGTTTCTATTCTGTAATTGTGGGAATTCCTCTTTTCTATCCTTTTCCACTTTATTTTGATTGTTCTCTTGATGGTAATTTATTTCATGTATGTCTTTCTCGCTTGTCGAAGCCGTCTCAGACAAATTGATCAGATTTGGGTGAAACTTTTCTTCTTCAAGCGTAAAGCATACGCTCCTTTGATTATCCTGTTTCAGGTTAATTCTTCCTTCTCTGCAGTCCAGTATGATTCCACATCTCTTTATTAGATTAAATGAGAACGACACTTGTGCGGGAAAAAAATCTGTCTTCTAGAAATATAAAACGTTCAACAGATTTATGTGACGAAAGATCTATTGCTAAGTTCACATTTCCTAAACTTTTAATCTGTTTACCGGCTACTCCCTTTATTATTCTGCTTTGACCCTGAATTAGCCTTTCTTTAACGCCTAAGTATTTTGTTAATCTATGTTTATCAATTTTGCTTACAGTGCTACCTGAATCCATAAGCACAGTGCATATTTTTTATTTATGGGAACTTTAATGATAGGTAAATCCTTTCTGATTATTTCTTCTTCGTCCATGGAAAATACAACTTCTTTACTCTGCAAATAGGATAATGCGGATGAACCTTCACTTCCCCTTTTGCTAATTCTTCTACTTTTAGATTATCTTCTTGAAGGGACTTTCTTGTTGTCTTATGTGTAGGGATAATTTGTCATTGACTTGAAAACTTATTTGATGTTGAGCGATTGCTGCTTAATTCAACTATTTCTTTATTTCTTTATTCTTGGTTAAATGTCCTACTTTCTTACAAACTGTGCAGATTCTAGGCTTTCTACACTCGTTTGAAAAATGATTGTATACCCGGAGTTTTCACTGGCAGTCTTTGGTCTCGCTCCTTGAGCGGAATAGTTTACTTGGGTTGAATTATTTGTTTGAGTTTTGACCATATTTATAAGGTTTGGGAGGGCCACTCTGTTTGATTATGGCTTCCTTTCTGGTTTGGATTCCATTTTCTTTTAGTATTTTGGGCATATTTTCCTTGAAAAGTTAGTTGGTCCATTCCCTACTTGTCTTGAATTATCATAGAACTTATTATTCATTTTAGAAGCAGGATTATTATTTCTGCTTTTCCTTTCATTTTGTGCTTCTGTTGTTCCTACAAATTCCTTGGAGATATTTATCTCATTCTTGTGTATTTCTTCTCTCATTATTTTCAATGCTTGAAGGCTGTTTTTCTTTGGATCAATTTTTATATTTCTGAAAGCCTTCTTTTCCTCTTCTCCAAGGGCATTATATATTGACAAGTAATTTAAAACATGTCTTAGCTCAACTAAATTACTGACACTATCTCCAAACTGTGTCTTCTGTTATTTTTTCTGCTGCAATTTCCAAGCTTGCGTACAAATTAGCAATTGTTTTATATTGTTGGTTAAGGAATCTAGTTATGTTATATAAACTGTCAGTCTTATTTACTGGTTCCCAGAGTGATAAACAAATTTCTTTGAATTCTGCATAGTTATGAAGTTTGCTAAAACTTGTGGAATTCAGAGTTTTGTGAGGGTCACCATGTTCTGAGCTGATGAGAAACAAGGCTTCATTTATTTTAGCTCTTTCATCTGTTATTCCCCCTGGAGTTATGCGACTATCTGCATCTGCGAGCCAATGATTTACTGTATAAGATTCGAGTCGACTTTTGTCAGGATTTGAATCATCCACCTGTCCACAGAAGCGTGTGGCTGTTGTTATTACAGCTGCTTGATTCATATTGCAATATTGTAAGGTGAGAATATTATTAGTATTGTTACTATTATTAATACTGTTAGTATTATTAGAATTATTAACTCTATTTTGGTTCTGGTTAGTTGTGTTATCACTGTTAGTATTTACTTGCACTAATGCTGAGTGGAAATTTAGTCTTGGAATTCGGCTACGTCTGAGTGTCGATGGTCTTAAATTGTATGGTGAATGTCTAACTGTGCTCAGTAATTCGTCAAATACTCTTTGCATTGCTAAAACAAATTTATTCAAATTGAGTATCTCATTTGTATCTATATAAAAAATTTTCACTATGCACACTGTATCATAAAATAAAAGAAACTGTCAAATTATAACAGTAAAAAAAAAATCAAACTCTCAGCTGAGTTCAAGTGCACAAGTAAATTAAGTCCTTCAAAGTATAATTTAAATACACAAAAAAATCTTATGTGAAACTGGGCATCATATCATAAAAAAAATCACCACAATGAGTCCACAAAATTGCATATAATTTCTCAAATATTTATCACCAACTGAGTCAAAGAAAAAAAAATAACTATTTCCCTATCTAAATTATTTATTAAGCAAATAAATATCACAGAGAGAGTAATAATGGTAATTATGGAAAAAAAAAAATTCACTAGAGAGAGTTTCCTTAATTTTCAATCTTATAAAGAGATGTTAAATAATCTTCACTTATTCATACAATTAATGAGAGAGAACAGTAAATTTCATTTCTCGATAACTTACAGGTTGTTGCTATTGCGAATTCTTTCGAAGTCAATAAGTTGTTTTTCTCTGTGGTAGTCGCCTTCGGAGCTTTGTTGAAATACACTCTGCATTGTTTCGCCCTCGTAGCGATAGTTTATTAAACACACTGCTTGTTATGGTTGTTGAGGTTTGGCTTACTCTGTTGTCGTTAAGTGTTCTCGGTGTTTTGCTTCTTCGTGACGCACCAATACTGTTTTGTTCACTTTTGTTTTTATGCTCTATTGCAGGATTTTTATTTCTTCATATAAGTTTTGCTCGCCATCGTAAAAATCTAAGTTCGTTTTGTAGATTTTCGTTTGACTGTAACTTAGGTAATTGCACTGATATTTGTGTTAATGTTCGTTTGTTTCATCTCGCCTTCTGGATCTGCTAACGCTGCCACATGTCGTGCCTGACTATATTTTTTATTCCCTCTCACCTGCAAGATTCTTCTAAGTGTCGACTCCATCGTCACTGTGTCTCTCGTCGTCTGTCGTTCACGAACCTGCTATTGTTGAAGGGATATTATCTTAAAGTACTGGTATCTCTCAGAAAGGCATAATGGAGACGAGATTGTAGTTTCTTACTTTAATGACGAAAGTTAACAACAAACTTAAGTACAATTTACAGTTACAGTTATGATAACGAAATCACACTTATTAGACAGTTCAATTCAGTCTGTTTTGGGAGCACAAAAGCAAGGAGAGATATAATTCTCCTTGTGGTAGATATGAACTCGAATGCTGCTCTCTCTCCTCTAGTTTCTCTGGAACCCCTGAGTTTTCTGGTTATCTGCAACTCCTCCTCCTTCCAGTGTCCTGTTGGAAGAATTTATCTGTAAGGCCTCCCCTCAAACAATTGATTGGGAATGACGTTGGTGGGTGTTGTTCAAATCTGTCCTTAGAGGATTTGATTGGAAATGATCTTAGGAGGGGGTGTAAAAGACCCCTCCCTAGAATGTTTGATTGGAGGGTGGTGAAGTGCATCACTTTGTCCAGCCCCAATTCCATGGAATTTCCATGAAAACGCCTCCTATTGACGGCGGGTTTATAGATATGGCTGGCGTTAGCTTTCGACGAGGTGCTGAGTAATCCCTGAGTAATCTAAATTGCGAGGCCACAGTTTCCAGATTTTACGATTGGTTTTATGGCCCAGGGCGCGATATAATCGCTCACTATTTTGAGTTCGTGGAAGGTGGTTTATGTCAATCAGCACTTCTAGTCACTCTCGATGCAAAATAACCCAGGCTTAATTATTGTTCTCTCTCTTTTCTCTCTCTTTATTCTATTTTTCCCTCTCTCTTTCCTTCTATTCTCCCTATCTAATTTATCTATCACACACACACACACACACACACACAACACACACATATATATATATATATATATATATATATATATATATATATATATATATATATATATATATATATATATATATATATATATATATATATATATATATATATATATATATGTGTGTGTGTGTATATATATGTATATGTATATGTATATATATATATATATATATATATATATATATATATATATATATATATATATATATATATATATATATATATATATATATATATATATATATATATATATATATATCCAATGCAAGCACAAAGAAACACGTGCTTGAGAACATTACAAAATACTTCTAAGGTGAGTGAAGACTGGGACTTTGAACAAGTACTTTTGTAGTTAATTCTACATTTTCAAGTTCACACAGTGTGAACTTGAAAATATAGAATAAACTACGAAAGTATATGTTCAAAGCCTGGTTTTCACTCACCTTACGAGGATTTTGTAATGTATTAATTACCTTATATGCTGATGATCTTTCACTGCTACATAAATAGATAAGGAAGGCTCCGAAATCGGCACAAATGTCTGGCTTGAGATTTTCAATCCAAAACCTTTTGTTATATATATGTATGTATATTATATATATATATATATAAAATATATATATAATATATATATATATGTATATATATATATATATATATATATATATATATATATATATATATATATACATATATATATATATATATATATATATATATATATATATATATATATATATATATATATATATATATATATATATATATATATATGTATGTATGTATGTATATATATATATATATATATATATATATATATATATATATATATATATATATATATATATATATATATATATATATATATATATATATATATACATATATATATAGAATTTTCTAACTCAAGTCAGGAGTTAACCCCGTCTTTCATGTGAGTTCAGGCCGTTATCATATCATCCCACCTGGACTCTCACTTGAAAGACCAGTATTCAGTTTCAATGTGTCAGAAATTTATTGCTGTGAAATATGTTCCCTTGTGTTCATTTCCATGCATATATATAGTAGATTTATATATATATATATATATATATATATATATATATATATATATATATATATATATATATATATATATATATATATACACATACATATATATATATATATATATATATATATATATATATATATATATATATATATATATATATATATATATATATATATATATATACACACACATACATACACACATACATATACATACACATATACATTGAAAAATGTGAATGCGCTGATCGGTGCCATCTATTTTAATCACTTTGTTGTTAGTATGGATAACTGTGATGGGGTCAGTATTTTCGTGACTCATCAAGGGGTATCCCCTTATGGGAAGGTCCCTCAGTGGGCACTTAGGGGAGTTGACATGACTGCTGTGAAAGCATTGCGTGTCTGCCGAACAGTAGAACCGACCCATCATGTCGATGAATGGTGGCGACTTGATATGATTGGTATCAGTCCCAAAGGGCAATTTTCCATCTCTGAGAACGTAGCCATCCAAAAAGTAAAGTCAGTGTAGTGCAAACTGGTCAGGGTTATCAAGTAAGTCTCCCCTTTCACGATGAATGACGTCCGAGTGCCAATTACCGTAATGCCATTGCACAAATAGATGCTTAAAAATGAGATTTGAAAGAGATCCTAGTTACCAAACCACTTACGAGCAAGTCCTTCAGACTTATTTCAAAGCAGAGTTCATTGAGGAAGTCCCCAACTCGAGAACAGAAAACTACTACATGCCTCATTTTGGCATTCAGAAAGACAGCTATATTACCCCTCTTATGATTGTGTTTAATGCCTCCTTCAAGTCAAAGGGAGAATCTCCTTTAATAATTGCTTGTATCCAGGTTCCAGTTTAGTTGAGTTGTTATATGACCTTTTGTTAAAGTTTAGAGTAAATCCATATGCGCTAACCACTGACATATCTAAAGCCTTCCATCGAGTCCTCCTTGATTCACAGGACACCAAGTATGCTCGATTCTTGTGGTACAAGGTGCTGTCACGAGCGGCTACCTTTGCTTTCAGGGTCATGGTATCTGGAATTACCAGTCCTTTTCTCCGTCAACAAGTCTTTCAGTCTTATTTTAGGGTAGCCAGGAGGGAAGAGTTAATAAAATCGTTTTATATTGACAATTATATTGCCTGTTACTGAGGGAGAAATGTGGGATAATTATTTAACTGTTAAACAGCTTTTGGGCCAAGCTAACATACCATTGAGAGGGTGGGCGAGTAGTAGCCTAGTTTTAATCAATGGGTAGGAGTTGAAGAGCCCACTGAGATTTTCTGCATTAGGAATGTTATGGGATAGAGGTATTGATCAGATGTGCTTGAAACCCTTCAAAGGGGTGAGAGAATTGCCTAGTGACTAGGTTCCCATGAAACGTAGGGTCCTTTCTTTTTTAGTACCAAACTTTGATCCATTAGAGTTGATCAGTCCAACATATATTAAAGGAAAGTTGTTTTTACGGAAACTATGGGAAAAAGGCATAGGATGGGATGATGTTCTGGACACAGAAAAACAGAGAGGCAATGAAAATCTTAGAAGAGTTTGTCAATATGTTTAAGTTACAATTTAAGAGAGGAATTTTGATAGGCAAATCAGAAATTCATGTCTTTACTGATGTCTCAAGCAAGGCATATCGGGCGGTAGCCTATGTAAGGAGAAGTAAGGGAGAAACTAACCTGTTGACTAGCAAAATGAGAGTAACTGACCATACCTAAATTAGAGTTATTAGTTTTGTTATTAGGAATTAGGTTAGGTAGAAATTTGAAGAATTTTTTAAAAGTCAGTACAGTCATAATTTAGACTAACAGTAAGGTCACTATAGCCTGGGTAAATAGCAAAGAGGAGAATAGGAATGCGTTTATAGTTTATAAGGTAGGAGAAGCTAACTCTACTCTACAGGAGCGTGGGATGATTCTGAAGCATGTGCCAACCAAAAGTAATCCAGCAGATCTTCTGTCCCAAGGGACTAGTATGAGAGAGCTGACAGCCAGCCAGTTGTGGCACCAAAGACCCCAGTTTCTTCAAGCTGAAGGTCCTGCCGATACCCCATAGATACTAGATGAAGCCTCGCTAAGCCAGGCTAATAAGCAAGTTGTTGCTCCCCTCCATGAACTACCCGGAAGAAATAGCCATGATAGAACCCGCAGACATCTGGCCTATAAGGGAGAGAATTGTTGAATTTAGTATTTTGATGGGTATTATGTAAAATGTATTGAAATTTTTAAAAAGTAATGCTAATCCATTTTTCAAACTTGTTCATTGGGAGCAAAGGCATTATTTGCATTTGGTTTATAGTTATTTGGAAAAAGGGCTCTAAAGTACCCAATGATATCATTAATTTTGTTAACCAGTTAGGGTTAGTTTTGATTGAAGGCATAATATACTCAAGAAATAGATTAAAGAATGCTGTAGGAAATAGAGATCATCTAATTTTGTTACCCGCAATAGGGAAATTATTACAATCACATACCTGAGACACTTGCATACCCTAAATATGCATTGTGGCGTGAATTCGCTAATAGCTATTTTTCGCCAGGAATGTTGGTGTCCGGGATTGAGATGTTTGGCAAAAAAGGTGGTAGGTAGATGTGCAGCTTGTATTAAAGCCTTTAAGCCCCCTCTACACTGTCCACCTCCCCCGCCACTCCCCATTGCACGAACACAGATGTCACGTCCGTTTTCTTGTATTGGTCTCAACCACACTGGACCTATCCAGGTAGAAGGAGGGATAGGCTACATCCTGTTGGTAACTTGCATGAGCATCCGAGCCATCTACTTAGATTACTGTTCAACCCTAGATGCTGCCACCTTCATCTTGATGCTCAGGAGACTCATTGCAACGCATGGGATGCCCTGTAGTATCTACAGCGACGATCACCAGACCATCCACACCACCAGCACATTCCTACAAGACATCATCGACAAAGGCGAAACTTGACAGTTCCAGGCTCCACGATCTCCATGGAAGGGAGGATTCTTCAAGCACCTCATTGGGGTTGTGAAACACGCCCTAGAAGTATCTTTCAGGCACAAAATCTTCAATGAGGAGCAGGTCCGTACGTTAGTCAAGGAGGCAGAAGCAGTAGTAAACAATAGGCCTCTTATGTATACTGGCGATAGCTGGGAAGACGAAGTTCTTATGCCTTCTCATCTTATTTGAGGATCCATGATCCAACTGATGTCACCTGTTGTGCTACATGAAAATATGTATTGCATGTTGATGACAAAGCAGATGTGTCATCAGTAATTCCACCTCACCGACACCCTGCAAATGTTTCGACATCGGTGGCAGATGGAGTACTTGAGTTCATTGCAGGAGAGGCATGAAGTGAGAGGCATGACTTCTGTGTGGGAGCTAAATCTTTGCTGAGTGTTGGAGACATTGTGTTAGTGAAACTCGACCATAGAAAATGGAGTTACTGGCCATTGGGTAGAATTGTTGCCGTTTATCAAATGACGATGATGTCATATGCTCTGTTAGTGTACTCTATAAAGGGAAAAAACCTTGCAACCAGTTGAACACATCATTCCCCTTGAAATGAGTGTGTGTGGGGATAGTGAGGGTGAAGAAAATAACAAAGATAGTGAACATATCGATGAAGTGAATGAGAAAGAGGACAGTGCACAGAGTGTGGGAGTTGACGTAGGAGAAAGTGTAGATTCTTGCAAGAATAGTGAGCTCGCACAGAGAGATGGGATAATTTAGTGAACTTGCAGAACAATTGGACACTGATACGAGTGCACGAATGAGACTGAAAAGAAGGGCAGCAATAGCGCAAAGACTTAGAATGCATGAATGGGTTAAGAATGACGATACATAATCTAATGTAAAACCCAAGATAAGACTTTGTGGAGGTTGTAGTAAAGTTAGAGAGGACTTGAAGTGATAGGGAATGGGTTATTGGTGTTGTTGCTTCGTGCTGCCGAAACGCGGTGCACAAGTGTGTTTGTATGCAATGTCATGTAAACCCCTTTATACAACACGAATTAGGTGTCAGTGAGTTTTGTGAGAGTGATTACTCTCGTGTTTGGTTATTGTAAGTCTATTGTGGGCTGCCTTTCAACTGTAGCACTGCAATTGAGTGCAGGCTGCGATGAACCTTCGATCTTCGAGCCTCACCTGCGTAACCTTCCTATTGCTGTCCTGTTCGGCCAGAACTTCTGGTGTGGAGCATGTCGTGAAGAAATTGGATCCGTTTTCTCGACAATCCTTCACAACGTTCAGGATAAGCGAGGGAAGTGGTAAGCAGGTGGCAGAGTTCGTGATTCTCATTTTTCTGTAAATATATTTTGAGTGTTATTTGTGTCTAGCAAATTGCCGGTATTAGCAGTACCATGAATATCGAAGGGGCTCTCCTCTAAATTATTCAAATACGTTCTTTGATAAAATAACCAATGTAGAAATTTTGAAAGGGAACCAAGGTGACGACGAGACATGCAGAGGGGAGATATGAGTCTTTCTCGCGGGCATATCATAGATGTAAGCTGATCTTATTCCATGTCATCTCTTACCTAGCCAAGTTGTTCATTTGTAGTCAAGAGCCGGTTCATATAGTTTGCTAATTTAATCCCTTTGCACTTTTGGCATCTGAGGTTTGATATAGTTGATATTCGGTTAAAGTATAGTCTGATTATTCAGAAATAAGGATTGTATGAAATTGTAACTTTCAGAAGCAGATTTTTT
>NC_089763.1:7270521-7300521 GCF_040412425.1 Macrobrachium rosenbergii | reverse complement strand
AGAGAGAGAGAGAGATAATATTTCTTGTCTACATCCTCCAAATGGTGGTATTACTTCTTATATATACATATAGAGAGAGAGAGAGAGAGAGAAAACAGAGATGAGAATGAGAGAAAATGTGAGATATTATTGCGTTGAAGTAAAGTGAAAACTGTTTTCATGAGATCTCATTTTTACGGTGTATAGTTCAATGATGTCTCTTCAATCATTATATTCATGTTTACTTCATGTGGTCTCTCAGCGCCTACCCAGAGCTATATTTTATTTCTTGTCGTTTTCGTGTGATTCTAAATATAAGGAAGTGACGTAATAAAAATTTGAGAGATGTTCAACGCGTGTGGTGAATATTACGAGAAAAAAAAACATGAACAATGAATAGTAAAACTGTGCAATTATTGCCATTGCTGAATTCTAAAAGAATGCATTGTGTAAATATTTTTTTTTTGTATTTTAGACGTTTATCTGGACATTACGTAGAAGGCCTCTCACATCAAATATGTGCTAGAATTACTGAGTATCAATCTGAACTCCCTTGATGTCAATAGTAAAATTTCCCTCAAATCTTCGTAACTGTAGAGTTGAGAAGAACTAATATGAGTACAATATTACCGTAAGATGCACGACATATATACAATTAAAACTAAGGATTGATGTAAAATATAAGTGAGAATTTCATTCATTTGTTATAAATGGAACTTTTAGCTTTTTCTTTAGGAAATTCAGGCTGTTTTGAAATAAAAATAAGTAACATTCGTGAAGAAAAATTATCCCAAATTAATAAGACTTTCTTTCGATCTAATTATCTCCTCCGGTATTCTCTGTGTATTTAGAGGATATAAATTAGAGCAATTAGAAAAATAAACTAATGTAAAGGGGAAATATAATGAAGCCAAAGAGGGGAATGATGTAAATAGGATAATTAATCAAGGAATTAAAACTTCTGTTGCATCAAACGGTAAAGTAAACACAAGCAAATAGATTCTGGGTTCTTTAAGTATTTAAAGATATGATTTTTTATCGTGAATTTTCTAAAATATCGGAAGTTCTTAAGGATTACTTCTTTTTCTATCAATCAGATGATATATATATATGTATATATATATATATATATATATATATATATATATATATATATATATATATATATATATATATATATATATATATATATATATATATATATTATATATATTATTGGTATGTGCTCCTTTTCATTAAGTATTATTATTAAATTTAGTTTTTATTCAATTTGTTAAACCTAGTTTTGTAAGTTTCACTTGTTGATTGACCTCCTCTTGCGTATAACAATTATTTGCTTGTTATTAGCTCTTGCATTTACTTTTCAAGGAGGTTGTGTGTGTGTGGTCCCTCCCCTGTGGTTAGAGGGGTGACTTCGTACCTTCTGTTCAGAGAAACAGGTTGTTCTCTGGACCTTTTCCTAAACAGTACATTATTGCCTTGCTCCTTGGATGAAGAGCATTACCATGACTTGCTTCTTTGTGGTTGCAGCCTCTGCTGGTGAATTTCCCTTATCTTCAAAACTTGAGGATTTATATTGGATTACCGCTATCTTCAAATTAGAAGACCATTCTGGATTACCTATCTAGAGGTCCTTTCGGATTCACCGCACCACCTCTGTTTCAGTTATAAAGCCAGGGGGATCTCACTATCCCATGGTAAGGTTTTTATGCCTTTGAATTTTATTGATCATGGCTGTGGTTCTCTTGTGGCTGCTCGACTGGGCCGGAGGTAGTTAACGAAGTGTTGTATTACTCCAGAAGTGGAGGATTTCCGTATTCTTCTACGACAATATTAAGGATTTATTTATCAAGAAGCTTATTAGTGACGAGTTCATTGATATGAAAATTAGCTTGTAACTTGTCAGGATATTCTTCCTTTATGATTCCCTCCTCCTTTCTGGACCCCCCTTATTTTAGTTTCTGTTTATTTTTCTATCATAATTTAGTATACATGTATTATGACTTATTATTATTAAGTGTGATCGTGGTTCATTTATTTCATGTATTCAAGAGGTTCAGGTGCAATTTTAATCTGTTTATTTTTTTATTATATTTATGTTTTTTTATTATGTTCGTTTACTCCCCCCTTGAATTCATCCTTGCACTTTGTATATTGAGTTTTGGTATGATTCCACCCTATTGTCGACTTCATATCAGTATTATATGGATACTTGAATAGTAATTTTATAAATGTATTTTGGTAACGGTAAAACGAGCTGTTAAAATATATATATATATATATATATATATATATATATATATATATATATATAATATATATATATATATATATATATATATGTCCGTATGTATGTGTATGTGTGTAAATATATATATATATATATATATATATATATATATATATATATATATATATATATATATATATATATATATATATATATATATATATATATATATACCCTCGACACGGACCTATTCAGCGACTCAAGTTGACGTTACCACCGTGCCATCAAGAGAGGTATAAGTCATTACCGAGTCTGCTGTACTGTTTTTTCCCGTCGTGAGCGGGGATATTGTACTTAGCCTCGGCAATGACCCACCTCAGCCATGATAGTTCGTTGGTACGTTTGGAACACGCAGCTCTTATTATGAAATTTTTTATCACACCGTGATTTATATACAATCGTGAAGCTACAAATGTCGCTTAATATCAAATTCACGCTACCTCGGGAATATCTCCGATGAAGAATTATCACCGAAGGGGAATTTATATAAATGATAAATGAATTGGTACCGTCAGGACACGAACCCTCGACACGGACCTATTCAGCGACTCCAGTTGATGTTACCACCATGTGTGTGTGTGTGTGTATATATATATATATATATATATATATATATATATATATATATATATATATATATATATACTCATATATATATATATATATATATATATATATATATATAAATATATATATATTTAGTATATATATATATATATATATATATATATATATATATATATATATATATATATATATATATATATATATATATATATATATATATATATATATATATATATATATATATATATATATATATATATATATATATATATATATATATATATATATATATATATATATATATATATATATATATATATATATATATATATATATATATATATATATATATATATATATATATATATATGTATATATGTGTGTGTGTGTGTGTGTGTGTATATATATATATATATATATATATATATATATATATATATATATATATATATATATATATATATATATATATATATATATATATATATATATATATATATATATACATACGTATATGTGTATATATATCTATATATATATATATATATATATATATATATATATATATATATATATATATATATATATATATATATATATATATATATATATATATATATATATATATATATATATATATATATATATATATTTATATATCTATATATATATATATATATTGTTACGTGTGGTCTTGGTTGATCATGTATTATTCAATTTACGTAATTTTTACGGCCCTGCAAACCAAGATTACACGTAACCTGCCACTTGAAGCCAAAAGTTAACCTCAAAGACAGTCGTTAATTAGCCAAAGGTCGCCAGTTAAGGGTTATTAACCTGTAACAAAGAATATTTGAGATGAATTTGATTTTAAACATAGCGGTTCTTCCAAACATTGGGACGCGAGGCATACAAAGCATCGAGATTTAACCTGATTTTGCTTACCTAAATCCTAGATATTTTACTGGAATAACGGGGTTGAAACTCACAATATAATAATTAGGCTTAATCTAGACTTCGTAAACACATATACCTAAGTGGTGGCTGAAGGAAGAAAACAAAGAAAAATGAAATACAGAAAAGAGGTTAAAAAGAATGGACGAAGTTCAGACAGCACACGGACTATACCTTAATGACGAAGCGTTGGCGCGCATTTACAACGGACGTGCTGAAGTTCGGGTGTGTGTTTCTTGCTCCACCATTCACTAATAAAATAATAGACAAAGGCGGGGACAGGGCCACCTTCCAGACGTCTGCTTGAGACGGCGGCTGGTTTCCTCTCTGTAGTTCCCTGACCGGCCTGGGTCAAAACAGGCCTACAGTCATGCCTTAGGCGTCTATGCTCTGTTAAAACATTCGCCACGAGAGACAGGTAGAAAGGAAAAAAGGACTTTAGGACCACCTATTCTTAAAGTTGAATATGGAAATTTCTCCTATGGGGTTAAATGCCTAAATGCTACCTATTCCTTTCTCCAACGGATGTTAAAGTTTGAACTGAAGACGCTCCTAATGCGGACAATGGCTTTTCCGGTCTTGGTCAGGCTGATATTATTGCAATCAAATGTTACGAGGGCGAACAGCAGTAATATTATAAATATATATATATATATATATATATATATATATATATATATATATATATATATATATATATATATATATATATATATATATATATATATATATATATATATATATATATATATATATATATATATATATATATATATATATATATATATATATATATATATATATATATATATATATATATATATATATATATATATATATATATATATATATATATATATATATATATATATATATATATATAAACTTTAAGCTACAAACGTCTTTTGATATCCAATCCACTCTACCTCGGAAATAATAGTTTCATATATGTTACCAGAAGGGGAATTTTTTTTATTGACAATAAGTTCGTCACCTCTTGGGCTACAGTGATGCGCATTTAACCAGACGGCCAACAAGCGTAGTTAAATGCGCGTCATTGTACTCCTGAATTCTTGTCTTCCGTGGTTCGAGCCCAAGAGGTGACGAACTTATTATCAACTAGAACATTCCCCTTCGGGTAACATATGAAAATATATTACTTTCGAGGTAGAGTGAATTGGATATTAAAAGATGTCTGTAGCAATGCTTGAATATGAATCACTGCGATGATAAAATTCATATATATATATATATATATATATATATATATATATATATATATATATATATATATATATATATATATATATATATATATATATATATATATATATATATATATATATATATATATATATATATATATATACATATATATATATACATATATATATATATATACATATATATATATATATATATATATATATATATATATATATATATATATATATATATATATATATATATATATATATATACATATATATATATACACATATATATATATATATATATATATATATATATATATATATATATATATATATATATATATATATATATATATATATATATATATATATATATATATATATATATATATATATATATATATATATATATATATATATATATAAGGTTTAAGCTACAAACGTCCTTTGATATCAATCCACTCTACCTCAGGAATAATAGTTTCATATATGTTACCAGAAGGGACCCCTGATCCCAACCCCTTTGACGAGGTGGGGGCTTAGGGATCCACAGCAGAGAGTATGCTTCTTTTCACCTACTCTCACTGCTGTGGATTCAACTGATCATTGGGACCTTTAACTCCTTCACTCCTCCTCCTGTAAATTTTCCCTTCCCTTCTTCCTCTTTCGTTGACGACTTTGGCATGATTTTGGATCATTCAATTGACTACTCTCTTTGAGTTGATGGAGGGTGGAGTTGGACGGCATGCCTCTCACCCGTAGAACTCGAGTACCTGACGTGATCGAGCGAGGGGGAAAGTTTAATGTCAAACCCTGTCCTCGGTGCCGGGTCGTGATCTCGACGGACATCATGACGCCTTAGCACCGGGGTACGGTGTATATCCGGATATTACCCCTAGGACAGCCCTAATTAAAGGGATGACCTGTCCTCTAATTGTGACTCCATGGTGGGTATGGGAATATCTGGATGAATTAAATATCTTCGTTTTTATGTCAACCCCCTTATTTCTGCTGATGACTCTATGCTTTCCTCAAGGACTTGTAGCCATGGAATCCCTCAAAACTCTAGTATGGCTACTTTACAGCCATATGTACCAAACACTCAATCTCAAAGGAGAAAGAACATTTAAAAGAATGACCCTTGAGGATGTTTTTCTCCTCCAGTGTGGGCTCAGTATATCACTCTCACTTTAAGTGAAGAAGTAACCCCTCTAAGTGACTTGGTTATATACCGTTCACTTAAGAAAATTCTTAGCTGTGACAATCTTAAATTCTCCGTGGAAAAAACAAAATCATAGTAAAAAGCTAAATCTGAAGAAGAATAAAAAAACTACTTGAAACTACAAAACTTGGAATTCATCATGTGAATGCTTCTGACGAGAGCGCATTATAA
Organism: Macrobrachium rosenbergii; assembly: GCF_040412425.1. Classification (NCBI taxonomy): domain Eukaryota; kingdom Metazoa; phylum Arthropoda; class Malacostraca; order Decapoda; family Palaemonidae; genus Macrobrachium; species Macrobrachium rosenbergii. Next base: position 7,294,124 of record NC_089763.1, on the reverse strand, counting down.
CACTAGAATTGGAACTATGTTGTTGGATAAACTTAGAGTTGAAAATGACACCAATGAATCTGTGTGTGAAACATTAAAAAGAAGTCCTGCAAGATCAAAAACATAATGTTAAATCTGTTATTGTCTATGAGAGAAGTGTGTTAAAACTGGACAAGTCTGAAGATAGCTAAAATAACTTTTTCACAGCAAACAATTCCAACATTTATGAAAATAGGCAACAAAGAATAGCAATTAAAGAAGAATATCCAAAACCTATGCAATGTAAGATTTGCTTGAAATTTGAATATACAGCAAAACGATGCAAGTCTTTGGCCTCACCTAGATGCTTTAAATGTGGCTCCTTGGAGCATAGTAGTGATGATTGCAGCAGCCCCAAAAATGCTTTAATTGTAATGGTTCACACCACGCTTATGCAAGGGTGTGTATATTTCAGATATTTCAAGCCCTTACCAGATCAAGAAAATATGGTATAACGGTCAAGGAAGCTAAAGAAGACATGAAAGAAGAAGAAGAATGCAACTTCCCCAAAACATTTGCAGATGCACTCAAACTCCAAAGTAAAACAACATCAATGATGTCTCACAAACCACCCAATCTTCTAACACCAGAAATCAAATAACTGTAGAAGAATCAGATAAAACCAATACCATGGAGATAAGTAATAAATTCAAAGTACTGTCCAGACTTGCTGTACATGATCATCTTGATGAACAGAGAAGATATCTCTGATAATTTACATCTTAACAAAAGCCAAAACAAAGAAGAAGATATATCTCAAATGATAATCCCATAACAAAAACAAACTACAAAATACTAAAGAAATCGAAGAAATACTAAGAGAACTAGATGGACCACCAGAGATAGGAAAAAAGACCTAGATCACACAGTGTAACGTCCTCGCCTAAGAAAGAGAACGACCTTCATAGTCCAAACAGTAAATGTCTAAAAACTACAAGTTCAGAGGAAACCATTGTTTATACCACCAATAGTAAAAACCCTTCTGAAAATAATTCTTCTAAAATAATTTCACAGAATTCTAAGGAACCTAAAAGAAAACCAAATATAAAAACACATAAGTCACTGATACGAGACTATGCCATGCCACCTGATTACAGAAAAGGTGCAGGAAGCAAAATTCCGTTGTACAACAACAAAGATATTATCAAAAGTTCCAATTCAAAAAATAAAGTGGACTCAATTCTCCCAACTCAGGGTCGTAAGACTAGAGTAAGTAAGTAAAATTCAATTCTAAAAATAATAATGACACTCCTTCATTTATATTACAATGGAACATTCGAAGTATTAACAAAAACAAATTAGAATTACTTAAATTAATTGATGAATATAGCCCAATTTGTATCTGCCTCAATGAAACATTTTTACCCATTTCCTACAGTTTACAAATAAGTTTTATACATCTTATCAACCTCACTCTGCTAATCAGAAAATATGATTCTCGTCAGAAAAGATGTACCTTTCACAGTACATGATGTTTCATCTGAAATAAATGCCTTAGCAGTTCAGATTAAACTAGAGGAAATTATAACAATTTGTTCTATATCTAAACCCGAATAATAATAGATTTAGAAAAGCTGAATGACTTAGTCAAGAAGCTCCCCAACCATTTTTACTTATAGGAGATTTCAATGCAAGACATTTATCATGGCATGATGTAAAATCAAACTCTAGAGGCAACATTATACTTGATTTTATTATAGATAATCAACTCCATATTAGATGAAGACAGACCAACTCATTTTGATCAACGAACAAAGAGTTACTCTCACATAGATTTGTCCTTGTGTTCACAAGATCTAGCAGATAAATATTTCTGGAACACTTATGACGATTTGTGTGGTAGTGATCATTTTCCTGTCTTGATTAATATTCTAAATTTCACTGGAGAGGTAGCAATCAATAAATTTAATGTTAGTAAAGCCAATTGGGGAGATTTTGGTGAATGCACAAAGAATGTTCCAATATGGGATGATAATTTGGACATAAGAAACTATTTTAGTTATGTTTTTAATTCTGGTAATTGATGCTGCAGAATCATCAATGCCATTTGTATCACATGTGAAGATCAAATGCCCAGTTCCGTGGTGGAATGAGGAGTGTAAAAAAAGCAAAGAAACTCGTAATAAAGCCCAAAGAAAATTTAAAAGTCTAGAAATGATTCGGATTACATAGAATATAAAAGGTCGTGTGCTGTCACGCAAAACGAACGTTTAATGAAACACAAAGAAAATCTTGGTGTAACTACCTAAAATCGGTGTGCAAAGATACACCCTTAAGAAAGATATGGAAAAAAGTGCATAAAATACTAGGAAAGCACATTCGATCCCATGTACCAGTTTTGAAAATTAACAGCAAACTGATATATGATACTATAGAGGTAGTAACTTGCTTAGGAGAACATTTAAATAATATCTCCAAAATTCATCAATAAAATCTTTTGCAACATTAAAAGGAAAAAAAAATCCAATTAATTTTGAGACTGATCAATGTTATTCATACAATGATTGCTTTACCATGGATGAACTCTTATCGGCATTGTCAACATGTTCTAATACAGCCCCTGGTGAAGATTTGATCACTTTTGAAATGTTGAAACACCTTCACCTAACAGTTTACAATATTTATTAAAGCTATACAACAAAATATGGATAGAAATATATTTTCCACAAGATTGGCGGAAAGCACTGGACCTTCCATTCTTGAAGCCAGGCAAATGATCTTATGACACAAATAGCTACAGACCAATAGCATTAACAAGCTGTTTATGTAAACTGTTTGAGAAAATGATTAACAACAGATTAATCTGGTATCTTGAAAAAACAGGATACTTTTCTGTTTCACAATATGGATATAGGTAACTGAGATCTACCCTTGAGCCTTTAACTTTACTTGAGGCTGATATTGGGAAAGCTTTTACTTCAAATAGTTATGCCACAGCCATTTTCTTTGATATGGAAAAGGCCTATGACAAGACATGGAAACATCAGATTTTAAAAGAAATGTATTATTCTGGACTGAGAGGGTGTTTCCCAAACATAGTACAATTTTTAAAGGAAAGAACCTTTAAAGTTAAGATAAATGGTGTTTTATCTAAGGAATATCCACAATATGAAGGAGTTCCTCAAGGTAGTGTTTTGAGCACCACCCTTTTTATTATGGCCATAAATGACATTACAAAACAACTACCAACTGGTGTACAGTGTTCTTTGTATGTAGATGATTTTGCTATTTGGATCATCCACTCAGATATTTATACAGGACAGAGTATATTACAAAAATCTTGATCTTATTGTATCATGGACTACTGCACATGGATTCACTATATCGACAAATAAAACTGTAGCCATTACTTTTACAAATAAGAAAAATGTACCGAAAATGAAATTACTACTATATAATAAACTAATTAATTTTGTGACTCAGACCAAGTTTCTGGGGTTGTATTTTGACCAACAGAATGACTTGGAAATTTCACATTAATTACCTACGTGAAAGTTGTTTAAAAGTACTTCATCTACTGAAGAAATTGTCACATACCAAGTGGGGCTCAGATAGAAGTACATTACTTTATTTACACAAGACCTTGATATTGAGTAAATTGATTATGGAAAACATCTATATGCTTCTGCATCTGCCAGTACATTGAAAAAATTAGATCCTCTTCATAATGCAGGTTTGAGATATGCTACAGGTGCATTTAAATCTACACTGTTATTTTGGAGCGGTGATTGAAACAGGTCTATGTTCACTTTGATCAAAGAAGAGTCGAATATAGTTTAAACTTCTATTCGCGGACATTAAGATACCCATCAAAATTGAGTAGAATTATAAATAATACCAGCATTCCAAAAAGAGTTGGACCACGATCTTTTTTATTCATTTTGTGATACGACTGAAAATATACATAGAGAAATATAGTATTCCACCATTAAAAATTCCTGAACCACTAGCAAATTCAACACCTTTTGGAAATGGAATAAACCTCATATATGCTATAAATTATTTGATTTAAAGAAAGAGGAAATTCCAAGTTTTGCTATCAAACAAATTTTTCTGGAACACCAAAAATGCATGCAAATACACTCTCCATTTATACAGATGGTTCTAAAACTGATGCTGCTGTGGGATTCGCAGTTATTGCAGACCAGGAATATTATTATGGAAGAATGCCTATATATAGCTCCATATATTCCACTGAATTAAGAATTTCAAACTCTATATAAAATACCAAAACTCCCAACAAACATTACACTATATATAGTGATTCTAAAAGTGCTATTCAAGCAATAGATTCTTTTAATCATCATCACCCTGCTATTAGAGCAATACAAGAAAATATTCATTTTTAAGCATTCGAAATATAAAGATATCCTTGTGCTGGACACAGGCCATGTTGGAATTGAAGGTAATGAAATTGCTGATAAAAATGCAAAGAAAGCAGCATTAAACGATAAAAATAAAATGTACAAAACTTATTATAAGGACTCAAAAAAGTATTTTAAATCTATATTAGATAAAATCTGGGGAGACCAATGGTTGTCACTTGAAAATAACAAACTTAGAGGAATAAAGACTACAATACTCCCTTTTAATAGTTCCTTACAGAAGCAGAGAAACCATGAGGTTGCTTTGTGCAGGCTGCGTAATGGGCACACAAAGGTTAACTCATGGCTTTCTTATGACTGGTCAACCTCCTCCAGAATGTGATTCCTGTCAAACCAGAATAACAGTGAAACACATTTTAATTGAATACTCAAATATTCACATATTAGACATAAATACTTTGGATCATCTCTCTAGAATGCAGGACATTCTGGGAGATGATGACTCAAAAGTTTTAAGATTTTTAGATTTTTAACAGATACTGATCTCTTAAAATATATATAGATAATTTTATTCATACACATTTTAAAAGTGAAATGTTTTATCTATTTGTTTGTTTATTTGATTTTTTTTTTCACATATAGCTTACTTATTACAATTTTAAGCATAAATATAGATGTATATGAGTGTGTGTGTGTGTGTATGCATAAATGTTTAAGTTTCTGCAATTTTAAAGATATTTTTATATATCAGACTGTAATCAGTGAAATTTTAAATATTTGGGGGAAAATTCTATACTTTAATTTTATTTATTTATTTTTAATAATTGATAATCCCGTGAATATAGATATTTATTTTTCTTCCTCTGTGCATGCAAATATATATAAAAATGATATAAGTACTAAATTTAAATTAAAACAATAGATTCCATAAAAATATTCTATTTAACATAGCATATTCAACAGATTTTATCTGCTTATTAAGCAGCCGATTGGACTTAGTCGGAAGTGGCTGCTAAAACAAATAATTTAATAATAATACCAGAAGGGGAATTTTTTTTATTGACAATAAGTTCGTCACCTCTTGGGCTACAGTGATGCGCATTTAACCAGACGGACCAACAAGCGTAGTTAAATGCGCGTCATTGTGCTCTGAATTCTTGTCTTCCGTGGTTCCGAGCCCAAGAGGTGACGAACTTATTATCAACTAGAACATTCCCCTTCGGGTAACATATGAAAATATATTACTTTCGAGTAGAGTGAATTGGATATTAAAAGATGTCTTGTAGCTTAATGCTTGAATATGAATCACTGCGATGTGATAAAATTCATATATATATACATATATATATATATATATATATATATATATATATATATATATATATATATATATATATATATATATATATATATATATATATATATATATATATATATATATATATATATATATATATATATATATATATATATATATATATATATATATATATATATATATATATATATATATATATATATATATATATATATATATATATATATATATATATATATATATATATATATATATATATATATATATATATATATATATATATATATATATATATATATATATATATATATATATTTTTAAGCTACAAAATTATCCTTTGATATATGAATCCACTTTACCTCGGGAATAATAGTTTCATATATGTTACCAGAAGAATTTTTTTTATTGACAATAAGTTCGTCACCTCTTGGGCTACAGTGATGCGCATTTAACCAGACGGCCAACAAGCGTAGTTAAAAAACGCGTCATTGATAACTCCTGAATTCTTGTCTTCCGTGGTTTCGAGCCCAAGAGGTGACAGAACTTATTATCAACTAGAACATTCCCTTCGGGTAACATTTTGAAAATATATTACTTTCGAGGTAGAGTGAATTGGATATTAAAAGATGTTTGTAGCTTAATGCTTGAAAATGAATCACTGCGACCGCCAGATCCATCGCCAAACGGGATATATATATAACCATATATATATATTATATATATATATATATATATATATATATATGTATATATATAACATCGGGTATATATATATATATATATATATGTTTTTGTATATATACCATTATATATATATATCCATATATATATATATATATATATATATGAATATATATATATATATAGAAACAAGTGCCTATATATATATATATTTATATGTTTAAATATATTATATATATATATATATATATATATATATATATATATATATATATATATATATATATATATATATATATATATATATATATATATATATATATATATATATATATATATATATATATATATATATGTATGTATTGATACAAACTGGATTCTTAGTTGGGGAGAGAATTGGAACAATTTAGTATAATCGACTGCCTTTGTACCAAGGGGGCCTAAGTTTATAAACAAAAAGAAGGCTACTGGAAACTCACCTTAGATTTTTCCCGGATTTAAGTAAATAATTAATGTCGCCATTTGGAATTAGACTTCTTTTACAAGTAAAAGGGGTTTATTTACAGAGACTGGTTCAAATATGCAAGAGAGAGAGAGAGAAAAAAAATGCATCAACTAACCAATTTATAGGCACATAACAATACAGTGATCAATAATGCAGTAATTTGCAAATAAGCAATGTAAATATGAAGGGCAGCAGATTCAACGTGATAACAACTGAGTTTGTTATGTAAAATTTACAACAGGTTACGGATAATAGGACATTGGAAGACGTGAATCCCAGGGTAATGGCAGTCATTTAATTAAGATGATTTCTGTGGCGGCCAGCAACGGAGTCTTGCAATCAGGCTGCGACCAGGAATGGTTGTGAAATTTGGATGGCAGTCAGAACTAGTGGGACATAGATTTACAACTGGGCAGATATGATGACTCCCTGGAAGAGAGGTCAGGAGTTAACACCACACGAAAGAGAAATGAAATCTCCCTATAAAAGTATTGCAAAAATGCACATTCTTAAATTCTAAACATTACGCAGCCCAGATGATAAATATAAGAAATCACTTAATCACAGTCTTGGGATCGTGGTGGACTGGGATTTTGAAACAAGGAACACGTGTTTGCCGTCACCCAATGGGGAAGCTTCAAACACTTATATCGCTTAGCCTAATTTGCCCTTGATTTGCACTGGGGAAGGGATTTTGGGATACTTATCACTGAATCGTTTTACATGGACTTCAAAGCAAGTTATGGGGAGAGTTACGGGCTGCTTGCAGCAGGATGACTTAACAAAGAAAAAGGCTTTGGTGGAGAAAGGAATTGAAGTTTGAAGGAATGGAAAAATCAACGGGATTTCAAGTGGGAGGTAACGGGCTGGCTTACTGACTACTTGCGAATCCACAAACCTGATCAACAGTTGTTGGTGCCAAAACATGATCGACTCGGTCGTTCATCGAGGTAGCTTTCACCCAGTGGAGAGCGGAAGGGACACAGGATATGCGTCTTAAACTGGATCTCGGAGGCCTCTGATCCCATCTCTGAGAATGCGCAGTGTTGTTTGTCGAGATGTAGGCCTATCAGACCTGCAAAAAGTCATACAGCCAGCAAAAAGAGTGGAGGGAAAGGATCCTTAAGATTAAATACTTAGAGCTTAAGGTCCTACCTGTCAGCCAGTCCCACTATGTCCCTTAAGTTTGCAATACCTAACTACTCCCCCATCATGTGTTTGGGGTGAAAAGGGGTTAACATTGTTTAGCCCAGATCAGGTGAGTGGGGGAGGTTAAGTTAAGTATACCTTAGTTTTACCATCCACTGAGCTGATTAACAGCTCTCCTAGGGCTGGCCCGAAGGATTAGACTTATTTAACGTTTCTAAGAACCAATTGGTTACTTAGCAATGGGACCTACAGCTTATTGTGGAATCCAAACCACATTATAGCGAGAAATGAATTTCTATCACCAAAATAAATTCCTCTACCTCTTCATTAGCCGGCCGGAGAGTCGAACTCGGGCCTAACGAGTGCAAGGCCACAACTCTACCGACTCATCCAAGGAAGAGCTTAGTGGGGGGAGGTGATTCCTATGTTGGTGAAAACTGGCTTTAACGGCTGTTCTCTGGTTCAAAATATGCTTGCTTCTACTTCGCCCGCCATATTTCCCTGTCCCCATAGTCAAATGAAAGGAGAAAAGGCATTACAAGAATAATGATGCACTGGCAGCTAAATGAGGGAGGGATAAATCCGTGAAAGGTCCCCCCCTCTGGAAAGGCCTACACACCCTTTCGGGTGTGAGGGTCTTAGCTAATTCCTCCCAACTGGCAGCCAGTGTACTTTGGCACTGCAACAGCTAAAGGAACCTACCTAACTGCTAAGAGGGGTTCTGAATTAGCTAACTTCACATATACAACGGGCCTAACCTAGCTAAGGTTATAGACACTCCTGCTAACTGTCTCTGACGACAGGAGAAGTCTACTCCTAGGCAAATGCACATGGAAAACACCTAACCTAACCTGCTATCCTACGACTCTGGCACTGAACGAGCTGGCACTAACGAATGACATGCAATGAATTATGATCGGCACAATGCTTTACAATTAACATGCAACAAATGGACACATAAATAACCTGAAGGGTAAATCACAATGTACGATTAAGTAATGTATCAGTTTGAGTCTGAAGTAGGAAAGGGTTAGTGGTACGAAGGCTTACATGGTTAATGGTTAATACTACTGGATCAGAGGTCACACAGGCTACCTCCTCTGGGCAGGTGCCAGGATCACTCTGAGATGGAAGCGACACTGTGCCAACGGGCACAAGTGCCTAGAAGAGCTTATGGCTCTGATTTGCTAAGTGGATTTCTTCCGCCCTTTCTTCTTCTTCAGGGGCCTCCAGGGTCTGGCTAGGCCATTCCTAGGGGGCGGTGAGGGTACCGACTCTGAAGAACGGCCAGGAGCAGGATCAGGGGCAGCCTCAGGGGCTACAGGCTGGTCTCCTACTTCAGCTGCTGCGACAACCATCATGGGAAGAGAATCAGTGTCTGCATCCCTGGCCAGACAGTTCCTGGTCGACCAGAAAAGAGGTAATGTCCAGGCCTGCCAGAGGGTCATCCTCGGCAGGCGGAAGAGTGTGGGAAGAAGAGATGTCAGGGGTCAGAGGCTTGCACTGAGTGATGATCATGGTTGTGAGGTTTGGTGGATCTCCCGTAGGAGGATCCGGGTCAGGTTCTGGATCCGGCACTGGCACTAATTCAGGGCCGGGCACAGGAAGTACGCTTGGCAGGGAGCTTCCAGCCAAGATAGGCGGAGCTTGGCACTGACCAGTGCTCGCAAGTGGCACTGGCAGTGAATTGGCATCAGAAAAAGCTGAAGGGGGACCCAGGGGAGCAAGACCCCTCGGTGTCCCAGGCGTGATTTGGGACAGCGATTTCTGTCTCGATGAGAGGGCAAGGCCTCTTGGTCCTGCGGAAATGGCCACTGCGGCTAGCTTACTGGGGCACTTAGACCATCTTTCGGAGTGCCCTCTTATGTTGCAGGTCCTGCAGCGGTAATTAGTGAGATCCCTTTGTGATGAAGGAGTAATTCTTTGGTGGCCGTCCGGTCGCGAGATCTGCAGACTAGGCCTGGAATGCGTTCTTGGTGTATTGCGTACTGTCGCTCTTGGGTGAATGGAGGGTTTGGCTGACGGTGGCACAGCTGTCACAGAGGCTGTGTCCTGATCAGAAGGGGTTACTGAAGACGCGCTGGCGGAAGCAGTCAGGCAACAAAGTGGTGTGGGGGTGGGACATCCCCAGAGGATGTCTCGACCAAGCAGGAACTCCACTCTGTGCCGAATACTCTTGACGACGCCAAGGCAGGGAATTTTGTTGATCCAAGGGGTGATCACCCTGAGTTCAACTGTGGGGACGGTCAAGGATCGTTCATCCACCCAGGTCACTGTCCATTTGGTGTGCTCATCTACCTTGGCACTGGCTGGCACTTGGGCCTGATCTATCAGGCTAATATCTGAGCCAGTGTCAGCAGCTGTTGGCAGGTGCATTGGTGGGCTGGAACCATCCAGAGAAGCCATGAGACGGACTGTCCAGACCCGCTCAGGGTGAGTTCTCTCAGGCAGCTCAGTCAAGGAGGCTGTGGCACTTATCATGTTGACGTGCCTGGGGGCGACCACATGTTTTGGGCATGCAGGATACCTGGAGGAAGAGTGTCCTGAAGCTCCACAGTCTTGGCAGGGGTCCCTAGGATAGGTGGACCTCCCGGCAGTGACAGTGAGCTGGGAAGATGGTGTGGAATTAGGAGGAGAGGAAGATTGATGGTTATTGGGAGGCTGCCGAGGGTTGTTGCCTTGTTGGTTATTGTCCCTGTAGTGGCACTCTGCTTCAGTATGGCCGTGCTTCTTACAGATGGTGCATGGAGGTTTGTTAGGCGGTCCGTTCCATGGGTGATTGAAGTCCGAGAGGTGTCTGGGTGGTACTATTTTGCAGGCTTCCTTGAGGGTGGCTGGCTGCTTATCACTAAGATACACAGCCAGAGGCCCGGGTGCACACTGGAAGAGGTCCTCCAGCATGGTCCGGTTGAACAAATCCTCGAAGGTGTTGCACCGCATAGACTCGAACCAGCGGGTCCCAGCTTGGGTCATGTGACAGGCCCATTCTGTCCAGGACCAGCCAACGTTCTTAGCCATACCTAGGAATTGTTGTCTCCACCTCTCAGGGGTTATTTCATACGCCTTAGCAATGGCCTCATGGATGGCAGCCAGGTCCCCTTGTTGACCTCTTTCCAAAGCTTGGTGGGCGGCCTTAGCCTTCCCATCCAGGTACTTGGTGAACAGTAAAGCCCTCTCAGCCAGGCTGACATCATAGGTCTCGAAGAGGAATCCAATCTCTTCGAGCCATTGTTCTGGCTCGTCTTCAGTCCATTTTCTCACAAGGTTGACTGTCGACAGAGAGGTATTTAGTGCAGATGGAGTGGGGCTAGAGGCTTGTTGGGCTGCTAAAGCTTCAGCGCTTTCCTTCTTGGCTCTCTCCAACTCGAGCTCCCTGTCCTTGAGGGCGAGCTCATGCTGTCTTCTCCTTTCTTCTTCTTTGCTTTCACACTGTCTCTCCACTCTTCTCATTCTTCTTCTTCTCTCCTCTGCAATAGCTATAGAAGGAGATAAACTAGGAAGAACAACTGTTCTACAACATAGAATTTTGTTAGATGATGGAGCCAAGCCATTTTTTATTCCTAATTACAGATTATCAATAAGCCAGAAACCCATAGTTGACAATTTGATAGAGGAAATGAAAAGAGATGGAGTAGTAATTCCTTCTAAATCTCCATATAATTCCCCATTGTTACTTGTTCCAAAGAAGGATGGTAGCTGGAGACTTGTAATAGATTACAGGAAGTTAAATTCCAACAGTTTCAGATAGAATGCTGATGCTGGTAATTCAAGATATGTTAGCTCAAGTAGGAGGGGCCAAAATATTTTCATCCTTAGATTTGCTTAGTGGATATTGGCAAGTACCGCTAGATGAAGAATTGAAACAATTCACAGCCTTCAGCACACATAAAGAACATTTACAGTTTGAAGTAATGCCATTTGGACTGACATCAGCCCCATTAACATTTGTCAGACTAATGTTACAGATTCTAGGAGATATGGAAATGTTGCAGTATACTTGGACGATGTTATCATTTTTAGCAAAGACTTAGAAAGTCACCTCAGAACATTAGAAATGGTCCTAGAGAGATTAAGAATTGCAGGACAAAAAATAAAATAAAAGAAATGTCAATTCCTGATGAAATCCTTAGAATACTTGGGTCATGTAATTAGTGAAGATGGACTGTGCATGCAGGCAGGTAAAATAAAGGCAATAATTGATTACCCTGCTCCCACTAATTTGAAAGCATTAAGAAGGTTCCTAGGTATGGTAGGTTATTATAGACCTTTTATCAAGGGTTTTGCTACTGTCGCCAAACCTTTGACAGAACTAACCAAGAAGGATGTTAATTATGAATGAAAGGATGAACAAGAAACAGCCTTTCAAACACTAAAGAGCAAAATGGCCAGGAACCTTGTTTTAGTCTACTCAGATTTTTCTAAAGACTTTTGCTTAGCTTGTGATGCTTCAAGTACAGGGCTAGGAGCTGTATTGTTACAAAAGGCCAAAACTAGAATGAGGGCAGTATATTATGCTAGTAGAGTTTTAAACCCAGGAGAAAGACACTATAGTACCACAGAAAGAGAGTGCTTAGCCTTATATTGGGGTTTAACGAAATTTAGATACATACTTTTAGGTCATAAGGTTAATGTGCTTACTGATCACAAACTCATTTGTGACTTATTTAAAAAGAGAGCCTTTACCAACAACATGAAGTCCAATAAATGGTTCATTAGTGTATTAGAATTTGCCCCGGAATTCAGATATATTCCAGGAAAATTTAACACCTTGGTAGATGCATTATCCAGATCTCAAGAAGAAACAGAAAAATGTATTACCACTAATGCCTTTTGTTTTAGTTGTCAAGTAGTAGAATTAGATCTAGAAAGAGTAAAAATACAAAAAAAAAAAATGTAGAAATCAGACAAATAGTAGGACAGTTAATATTAGATGAATCTTTAAAACCTGATTTTCAATTAATAAATGGATAGTTGTATAAAAGGCCAACAGAGAATATTGGTTGTTCTCGACTATAGATCCCAAAAACACTAATCAGAGAAGTTTAAGAACTAACACTCTCATATAAGTTAGCAGGACATCCAGGAATTAAAAAGACCATCAGAATCATAACCAGAAATTATTTTTGGCCAAATTGCAGTGAAGATGCTAAAAACTTTGTACAAAACTGTATAGTTTGTAATCAACATAAAAGTTAACGTAAATATTAAAGATCCACTTGAAAAATATCCATCAGAATTAAATCCATTTCAAGTAGTAACTGTGGACTTTTTAGGTCCATTTCCAAGGACTATTAAAGGAAATAAATATTAGTCTTCTTAGACTATCTAACTAGATATGTAGAAATCGTACCAGTAAGAAACAGAGATGCAGCTACAGTAGGAAAAGCTTTAAATCTAGAATTATCACGAGGCATTCGTGTCCGCAAGTTCTTCTTTCTGATAATGCTGCTGAATTTACTAGTGATCTTTTAAAGAAAATATGTGAATTTTATGAAACAAATAAGTGTCAAATAACCGCTTATAAACCAAGTGCTAATGGAGCAGTAGAACGAACTATTCGTAAAATAAAGGATATCCTGAAAGCTTTAGTAAGCCCACGGACAGAAGATTGGGACTTAGCACTAGAAGACGTACAGTTCACATTGAATAATATTGTAAATGAGACAATAGGCGAATCCCCACATTATTTACTATATGGATATCAGAAAAGAATGCCTAACACATTGTTAGACGATGCAACACCACCCAGACATACTTATAACTATGATGACTATGTTGCATGGAAGACCAGACGTAATTACGAGACAATCATGAAAACAAGAGCAAAATTAAAAGAAGTTCATAACACTCATGCCAAATATTATAATAATAAAAGTACCATTAAACCAGACATTACAGTAGGTACTCAAATTTATGTACAAAATCATGTTCAAGAAGGGCCAAATGTAAAGGTTTCTCCCAAGTTCACTGGACCATATTGAGTTGTAGAAATGTTAAAATTAAACAAATATAGAGTAATTAATGAAAGTGATCTAAAGGAAAAAGTAGTTCACTAGAATATATAAAAGTAGTAAAAGAGATCCATGGTCCACTAAAATTATAGATAATATAAGACATGAAAATGCTGTAGATAATGTTGTAAACAAAATATAAAATGTATGTAACCGGCAGAGTTAAATATGTGTATATAAAATGTATATATTGGTGTTGGACTGAAAATATCATAAATATAATGTATGTAGTGAAACTTATATATAAAGAAAATCTGATAAAAGTCTATTCTTTCAGGTGCAAAAATGCATTAGTTATAATTGGACTCATCTCTTCAGAGGTGGAGATAAGAAAGGGATCATCATTAAAGAGACATGGACAAGTCAAAATGATAAAGACTTAGGAATCATTAGTATAGACATAACCACAGTGTTAAATAGTGAGAAAACATTATATGCAATTCAAAGGGACATTAAATCAACCCTATAGAAGGGTGACAATAACAGTGTTATACAATTGTTAGAAAAATTAAACAAAGAAATAGAAAGTACCGTGAACAAAAGGTCAAAGAGATCCCTCTTACCCTTCAATGGAACTGCTTTGAACACATTATTTGGAGTTCCTACCGAAGCGAATGTAGAACATGAAAAAGAAAGAATAGACAGACTGGAAAAATGAGCAGCAGCAAGAGGCATAGTAATGAATAAAGTGATTACCTCACACTATCAGAATGCAGAACAAATAGAAAAACTGAAAATTTATATAAATCAAGCCAATCAGAATGTAACAAAAGAACTGAATAACTTGGAAAACATACAGTTTTTAAATGCATTTGCTCTAGAAATTGAAGTGATATTACAGGAACATAGAAACACATTAAATGCCATTTTGCTTGCTTATAAAGGTATTTTGAGCCCAACACTAATCACTCTTAAAGAACTAGAAGACATTATTAAGTTTTGCATCATGGAAAAACACCTTCAGCCACTTGTGGAAGATGTGTTCATGTACTACAATTTAATAAATGCCAAAGTGCTTTATGATAAAATTATTTTAGTTGTACACTCGGCAAGAAAAGTGAGGATACAGTTTTCATAAGATTTCGTTTATCGAATTTAAATTTTTTTTCTTACAGAAAACACATAATCTCGGTAAATTTACTCTAGAATATGAAAATATGATGGAAATTATATCATACATGTTAAATCTGCAAATCAAAAACGTTCAGATACTTAAAAACACCATGCATGTCCGAAGTAATCAGAATTTCTCAGATAACTTCGTTCATAGAGATCTAAAAGATAGTGTATGGATATCTCGGTGTAGTACTGTTTATCAGAACGGCAATATTTACTCGTTTTCCGTTATGAACAGGCTTATTATTGCATCATACGAGGTAATGATGATTTCTTTAATTTTTACACATTCATATTTGTATTTCACGGTGTTAAAGGTCAGCTGGAATTAATGGCAGTAAATGTTGTGACAGCTAGGGTAGGTTGACCAAATCTATTTAAATCCGCAAGAGCGTTCTCTATGATGTTCGGAGTAGTGCGATAACTTCAGCGGGAAAACACAAGTAACTGGAAGTTTCTTAACGTTGCCTTAGTTTCTCTCTTTCTCTCTCTCTCTCTCTCTCAATTGATACAACATACTATACAAATATAGTATCGCTCAATCTCTAAAAAAAAAAAATAAAAATAAATGAGTAGCTCTACAGTACATATAGGCCTAGGCTTACACAACAGCAGACACACTCTCTCTCTCTCTCTCTCTCTCTCTCTCTCTCTCTCTCTCTCTCTCTCTCTCTCTCTCTCTCATCATAACACTACATTCGTTCCTTTTCGTTGGACATTGCTCAAATTTAACTCTTGATTTCATTATGGAAGATCGTGTTTCCGATTGTGCAAGCATTCCGTTCAATGTGGTGTCATGAATTCATTTGTGTAAGGTTGCTTGGTAAGTTATGTCGAAAAATGTTTATTTTGCTCAGAACTGTCGCTGCAAATTACAACTTGAACGAATACTGTAAAACTTACTACTGCATTTAAGTATCAATGATTTCAGAATCGTGGAATATGATTGAAAGTTATAGGAGGTCAAGCAAAAAATAAACACAATAAGACGGAAGCTCCTCCCCTTTCTAAAGTTGCCAGATGTCGCATTATTGAGCAACACGTGTCCGAAGATTTAAAAAAAACTGTATCCTCACTTTCCTTGCCGAGTGTACCTTTCAATACTAGGATCACAAACACATTGATCACTGTGTATCCACTTCCAATGATAATTAATAAACAAATAATCATTAAAAAGGGAACAAACAGGCATTTTGCGTTAGAAGAACACACTCTACTATTGTCATTCTTCACTGATGAACAATTAATGAGTGCATTCTGTTAAAAGAACAGGAATATATATGTAATTTTGATAGCCTGTATAAGAATACTAATGATTATCCCCGTTTTCAAGAGATTGTGTTAAGCCAAAACCAAGAAAAGGATGTATGTACCACAAACTATGATAAACCTTTTGAAGCATTGATAATTGGTCAAAAAATTTTTGTATTTTCACTAAATACTGTTGTAGCTAAAATTAAATGCCACAACATTAGTACAGAAATAAAGTTTAAAAAAGTTAAATCTTTTACAACATCATGTCAGTTAGTTATAGCAAACCAGTTATATTATGAACCCCATCTTTTCACAACATAAATTCAACAAACATGTGCCATATAGAAATTACTCATATAAAATAGATGAATTTAAGTTGTCTCAGAATTAAAGAAACTTGAAAATTTGAACTATGTTGATGAATATTTGTACTATAAAGAAGCTGACTCCCCAATTTTATCATTATTAAATCTAGTGGTAGTAGTAATAACTGTTATTTTGTTTACCTTAATAGTGAGAAATCTTATTATCAGAAAAAATACAAGGGATATTGACAGAACTGAAAAATTGACAATTGATGTTAACATTATTTGTTACATGATAATAATTTCATATGTTTCTTGTTCTGAATGTTCATTTAATATACTTATGAATTAATATACTTATAATTTGATATGTTTAATATTTTAATATAATTATTTTTTAAGAATATTTTAATGAACTTTTGTCTTTTCCTCCACAATTGGAGAAACAATTTTTATTATGTCCATTGCCAATTTAATTGTTACTATTGCATCCCCTTTATTATGTTTAATTAAACATTGAAGACAATGTTTGGTAGGTGACCAAGTGATGTAATGATAGCCAGGAGAATATTAGTTAGGAATAGCGTAAATATAAAAGAGAGAAAAAGAAATGAGAGAGAAACCATTAGTAGGCAAAATATGATAGACAGAGAGAGAGAGAGAGAGAGAGAGAGAGAGAGAGAGAGAGAGAGAGAGAGAGAGAGAGAGAGAATAAAAAGAAAATAAGACAGAAAATGAGAGAGAGTAACGATCAGGAAGTGTTGTGAGTATGTAGACAAAACACTGGTGCCAGAATAATCTAAGCGCAACCATTAAAAACTGCCTACCCGTCTCACCTGTGACCTGATTTTCCCAACTTTTGGAACGTCAGGCTAACAGCTGAAGACTTCTCCTGGTGACGTCATAAAATACAAGAAAAACCACTAGTCCCACCCTTCCAAAACAAAGGAGGAATTAAGTAAATTAATCATAACCACCTGGAACGTCGTTAAATAATCTTCAACCAATAAGTACGACTACAAGGCAGAACAGAAGCAATTTTCCACCTACTGGTGAGATAAACATTTCCTTTGAAGAACCTTCGAGAAAGCAAGCTTGAAGGGAGAGAAGCAGATAGAGAATATCCGAGAGCCTTAGCAGAGTGAGGCCGAGAGCCTCACCAATTGTGGGTTAAGAAGATTCAAGAAAGGCTCATACTTCGATTTGTAGTCATGCTACTTAACTTGTATATATACTGTATTATTTTACTAGTGTGTTAATGAAGTAAGGAAACTGCACTGTCTTCCTAAGCCTCCTGAGACTCTAACAATTAACAACAAACAAAGCCAGAAATGATCAAGCAACTATAAAAGAAATATAAAACTAATTCAAATAAGAAGCAACAAAACATTACTATGACAAACATTGCAAAGATAACAATAATAAACTTATTTACATATATATATATATATATATATATATATATATATATATATATATATATATATATATATATATATATATATATATATATGTGTGTGTGTGTGTGTGTGTGTGTGTGTGTGTGTGTTAGGAACAATCGTTTGCCGATTGTTCCCTTAATGGGTTGTTGCCTCCTTTGCTTTTGTTTGTTTTTTCGTGCTGGTGAGTTGACGTCTGTCATGGAGTGCTTGACAGTGTCAGTCAGGTTCGTAACAGCAACGAGGTTCTGGAGGTTCTGGTCCAGGGCAGCAGGGCAGTCCGTTGGGCCAACGACCGAACCTGGTCCTGGCAGCAGAGCAGCGGAGAGTTTCTTGAGGACGAGATGGTTGCCGTGTCGGCGCTGTCATGGTCGTCGTAACTGGAGGAGGACGTCAACGTTTCTTGAGGACGAGATGGTTGCCGTGTCGGCTCTGTCATGGTCGTCATTGGAGGAGGACGTCAGTACGTTTCTTGAAGGACGAGATGGTTGCTGTGTCGGCTCTGTCGTGGTCGTCCGATGTTGAAGAAGGACGTCAGTACTGTTCCTTTAGGCTGCTTAATTACGTATTTGTTGGAATAGTTATTTTACAGGTTTTCCGTTATTTTACAGTTTTTTCATTATTGGTATTATGTTTTGTGCTGCTTGTTATTTTTGTTTATGCTGGCTGTTTACTACTGTTTATGCTGTTTATTATTGTATAATTATTTATGCTGCTGGTTTGATGTAGATATATAATTTGTTTTATCATTTATGTAACCTGCTTCTTTATGCTGTCTGTTCACTATTTATGATATTGTTTATGATGCGTGTAAATTTTTTTTTGATGTAGCTCAAATATCAGTTGATTAGGGTTAATTTTTTTATTCAAGGTAAAGTAATATTTACAATTGTTCATTGTTATTAATGTAATTGGTTTTAGGTTGAGTAACTTGAATAGCTACATTTTGTTATATTTTGAATTTATTGAACTGAATCTTGATTTTTTTCGTTTAATTCATTATTGGTATGATGTGATTATCTGCCGAACCTGACTCAACTGTAAATATTGTAAATAAATTAATTTTAAGGTAGCTTTTTGTATTTCTTTTGCTCCTCCCTCCTTTGTTTGTCACCTCTCGTCAGTCATTTCAGCCCAATTGTTTGTTTTTAAAGAACCTGTCGATCTCGAAAGACGAGATCGTAATAATATATATATATTACTAAAAGGACCTCATTCAAGCTGGATGGTATCTGATGGAGTATTTATTAAGAAAAAGTTACAAGCTTTCTTGGAAAACAGTCCACATTATCAAGTATCCGTACAATGAGTAGATGCATAGTTCAGCTGTATTTATATCTGTGTGCTGGGTACTTTTAATCCTATAATCGCCTAGCTCCTCCTGTGTGACCCCCACCCCCTCGTGATCTTGGTCTTTCTCTGCTCCCTTCTACCAGGTGTCCATTTCCCATTCGTTCTCTTGTGTTTTTCCTTCATTTCCTTGCTACTGTGGAGTATACGATTTTTCTAGATATGCTGTCTTCAAAGCCGTTTCCGGTGTTCCCTGCTATAGTGTTGTTGGCGCATGCTATGAAGGCATTCTCTACAACCAGTCTAGTCGTTTTGTTGGTGTTCCTGTACAGAAAACTCATATTTTCCCAGTCTATTTTATGATCATTTTCCCAACAGTGTTTGGCAACTGCTGACGTCTGATTATAATGCCTTATGTTCTGCAGATGTTGTTTGCTTCGCTCTTTACATGATTATCCAGTTTCGCCATAGTACCCTTCTTCACAGCCTAGACATGCTGCAGTGGGCCTATGAGCAACAGATGGCCCAAATTGGCCCTGCCAGCTCCTCTCCAGCCCCTGGTGCATCTGTCCTCATTCAGTCTCATACCTTTATGCCCAAGTGGACTGAGGCCAAGCCTGAGGTGTGGCTCAATTAGGCAGAAAGGGTCCTTAGTGCCTACCCACTCACTCCTGCTGAAGTCTCCCTACTCTTGGGAAAATTCCTCGGGGGAAAGGGTCTAATTGCTTTCAACGCCCTCCTGAGGTGGATCAAGGGAAATGGGTGGAAGTGCGCCAGGAGATCACAAAGGTGTACGAGATCACCCCCAAATGCTGGAGACAATGCTGAAGAGGCCAGATAAAAGAAGCAGGACAGACCTGGTCTGACTGGGCGTATCAGTCAGATAGGTCCCTCTCTAAATGGCTAGAGTCCCTGGGAGTCTCCACTGCCGAGGACATCCTCAAGCAGTTCAAGATTGAAAACTTTTCATATTACACCCCTTCCGCCCTAGCCACCCATATATGTGAAAAAGCGAACTCTAGTGGAGTGCTGTCGCCTCGGCGACACATGGAACACCCATCACGCCCATGCAAGCTCATTGGGACGTAAAATATGCCCTCCTTCTTTCACCTCTGGCACCCCTCCACCCAAGAGTGTCAGACACTTGAAGAAACCTGTTGTAAGTGGGTTCTGCAAGAAAGCCGGGCATTCCACCAAGCAGTGCCAACACAAGTCCCAGGCACCGTCCACAGCGCCTTTCAAACCCTGTCCTGGGAATCTACCAACTAACAAGCCTGCACCCTCCCCAGGGGTAGTGCCGAGAAGAGTTTACAGCCAGAGCTATTGCATGGCTTGCAAAGTTTATGGCCACTCTCCTACATGGGCAAAATGCCCTAATAACAAATCAAGTACTCCAGCTGTTGCCTCGACAGTTATAAATCCTGTCTTAGGCTCTCCAGCCAAGGGTCCAATATATGTGGCACCTCCTGGAGGTAGCTACCCCGCCCTCCAGGTCAAGGCATTTGATGACTCTGGCATGCAAATTTCCCTCATAAGGAAAGACAGTTCCCTATGGAGCCATCATTAACCGACGTAAACTTGTCACAATTGAGTATATCAATCAATTTAAAATGATACTCCCCACTGTTCAATTGACAGTCACAAGACCTCATAGATCCAAAATCTACACCCTTGCAGTAGCAAGCTATATTCCTGGAGGTTATGACATCCTCCTGGGACAGGACTTCCAGTCCCCATCTAAATTACAGAAATCCAAGAGTCCAAATCCCCCAAATCATTCATTAGGCACGAATAAGCCTCAAACGCCTGCACTCATTACACTGCCAGTGCCACCTGAGTACGATGTGCAGTGGCCCCATCCATCAAGATCGATTCCAGATCCCATTCCAGTGCCCGACCCTGCCCTAGTGCCAGTGCCAGGGCCCCAAATAGATTTCTCTTCAGGGGATCCCAAAATCGATTCACAATCTCTGCCAGTGCCACTTGCGTGCACTGAGCAGTGCCAAACTCCGTCCGTCTTGAACAAAGAGCAAATTCCAAATAAAATCATAGTGCCTGACCTGTCATTAGTGCCAGCGCCAGAGCACGCCCGCCCCCAATCTCCATTCAAGAGATCCCAATCAGGATCCCCTCTATTCTCCTGGCCTGGCTCCGCTACCAGTGCCGGTAACAGAGACGGATTCTTCTGACCACAGTGGAAGCTTAACTGAAGGTGCAGTTTGACAACCAGTGCCTGAGCTTGTCATGGTAACCTGTGAGCCTACCATGCCCACCACGACCTCTTCCCCTCTTTCCCAGTCCCCGGCGGACACAGCCATGGGTAAGGATTCTGCCGTATTTCAAATGGCCGATGAACTCACAGAACTGAGGCAACTTGGGATAGAGCCTGAAATGAATGCCCCTGCTTCGGCTGCCAAAGAAACCAACACAGGTGGCACTCCAATGTTCTCCTTGGGCTCGGTTCGACCGATTCCCCTACCAAGGAGAACCATCGACCTAAAGAGATCTGCAGCAGAAATCACGGGCATAGGTAATGTCAGGTAGCTTAAAGAGAGCTGCTGAATGCTCCTGGCACCAGTGCAAATTTGCCACAGTGCCACCCTTTTATCCTACGAGGACTTAGCACCTCTATCCAGAAGAGGGTGTCAGGTTTCCACACCTATTCATTTTTCTTGTAACTCTGTAATTTATTCTTTTCCCTTTAACATTTTTCCTTTCATTATTTTGTTTAATTAATCATACTATTTTATGCCTCACAAAGGCTTATAGTTTACGTTGTTCCCACTCTGCCAATGCAGTGCAATTGACAGACATCCCAATTTTGTAAGTCCTGTGGCTTCCTTTTGAAGCCCTTGGGCAAAAGAATAAACCTGAGCCATTTTTACAGGCTGAAGGGTATAATTTTGGCATATTAATCATCATTTTTTCTTTAACATTATTATTTGCCTTCTTTTTTATTCCCTTGTAATTTAAACCCTGAGTCCGTGAATTGAAAAGATCATCTGTCCTTCAATGTACTTAGCTTTGTGCTCATTAGCACCATTGACGTCAGTAGCATGTCTGTTACTGTGCCGTCAACTTAAGTAATGTGGCGACACCTAACGAAGACCATTGTAATGCCTCCTCAAGACAAACTAACTGCAAGTTCTTGACTGTTACAACTATTAAAAGTTAAGTAGATTATTATTTTAAGACTTACATTAAGAATCACTTACAGTTATTGTGTTTACTATTTACAGTAACTTTCTTATACTTGTAGCTGTTCCTGTTTCAAAATAGCAGCAACTTATGGTTTATTGGTTTATGGTCATTTACTTATATTTCTTTGAAGATTTACCTGGAAGAGGTCAATTAAAATTAGTGTATTTAAATATTTACAGTAACTTTCTTATAGTTGTAAATGTACCTGTTTTAAAGTAACAGTAATGTAAGGTTAAAACCTTTTTTTTTTCTTTACTTTGCGATTAACATAAAATATTGAATTTTTTATCAAGTAAATTTTCAGATATCTCATATGACACAGAGAGATTTAGGTTACTAAATATATGTGAGTGCCATTAACGAGAAAATTAGAGTAATATAAAGCATTTGTCTGCTGAATCCTTGGTTTGGTAGACATTCGCACCTGACTGAAGGTGCAAGATGTCAACTTGGGCGGGGAGTTATTATATTTTCCCAAGAATACCAGCCACCAAATGCTTCATTTGAAGCTGGAAAATACAGCAGTGCATTTTGGGCACTGCCTGACAAGAAAGGGCAAAAGGAATATAGGCCCCTAACTTAATCACCTTTCAACTTTCTCTTCTTGAACATGTGACGACACCAACCCCAATCTACTGTGAATAACCTCCTGACCCTGACCAAAGTCATATAAGGGTCTCACCGAAGGAACAAGGGAGAGAGACATTGCTGGACGTGAGCGAGACACATCTCCCTTTCCATTCCCGTCTCCTTCAGAGAGCCATGCCCTACCATGTGGTCCTATCTTGTAGGGACCTTTAGTCTTCTTACCAGTGAAGCCCGTAGCCTTTCCTCCGCTGCCATTTCCCTCGCTGAAGCCACCTCTTCTATAAGGTAAAGTGATCTGTTGCAAAGGTTCTTCCAGTCAGTCACACTGTTTTCATTCTCATACTAAACTTCCTATTTCCATTTCTAAGTGCCCGCATTTCCATATCAATCTTGCCTTGTTAGG
>NC_089763.1:7243021-7268021 GCF_040412425.1 Macrobrachium rosenbergii | reverse complement strand
CCCAGAAACATTGATCTTAATGCTAAAAGTTTCACTTCTACCTTGTGGGAGGAGCAATTGTAGGTTTTCTATGGAATTTGAACTTATAGTTAAGTCATAACATCCAAGAACAATTTTAATTTTTAATTGTAAAATTTATGGACGGAACTAAGATGCTGAGAGCCCTTAAAATTCTCTGAATGCCAGCACAACTAACCGAGAAAATAATATCTGTCATAATTGATCCAGCTATTCCATTCTCGCAGATTCCTTATACATATTTGATAATACCAGGGACAAGCAATTACTCATCTGCATTCCAAACTATTGTTAAAGTTTTCCATTAAAAACAAGCAAGAGTCAACCACGCACCATATAATTTGTTCTAAAATTACGTGGTTAGATAGAGATATGATATGCTTATTTAGCTCACTGTTTAAAAAATCTAAGACGTCGATGATAGGTATACAAACAATAAACTTTTAACATCAGAACTTACCATCATTTAATCATCTTTCGGGGTTTTCTTGATCAGTTTGTTTAGCTACACAATCTAAATGTTTCTCGACATGAGAGTCAGATTTTGTACCTACGAGTGGCTGCAATAAAGTTACAAGGACTTTACATGTTTTATAAGATATTAAACCGATAGAACTAATTATAAGGAATACTGGCTCTCTTCCTTATGAGCTTTTAGTGTAAACTACTAGTTTTATGATTTTAAGATTTTCTTGGGTAAACGCATTGAACAATTTTTCTTTCCTGAGTATATATTGTCGACAAAATCTTCTGCAGGGATTTTGCCAACATAAATTCCTATCTAGTTGGTTTAAAATATCAGTAGAATTAGCGAGCGTAGTAATTATATCTCTAGCTGGATGATATGGAGACTTACGCGATGGTTCTGATTTGAAAAGTGCTATTATTATTTTGTTTGTTACATGTGCTTCATTCTTGAAAAGTGTACCGTAGGTTGCACTAATAATTGACTAGAATTTTGGATCTGAGAAACTTGCTTGTACTGATGTGATTGTAAATTTGGGAATTTAGAAATTTCGGGAAAGCTGCAAAGCACTTATACTCACTCTTCCATTAGCACCGAAAGACGTCAGATGGTTAGCGGGAGTGTTCTTAATTAGAAGGCCTGACACTAACTAGATTTTGCTTGAACAATAGGTATTTGTATCTCCATTTTATCCAACTTAATCGATGCCGATCATTGCTTTCTCTCGACATGTAACATGTCCAGTGGTTACACTACACTCGTAGACTCGATTAAGCTGCAATGTTACTGAATTGCGTCAGAATTTAGGTATTTTTTGAGTTTTGATTGCCGGCCTGCATGTGGTCCAGAATTCGTCTTTGTTTCTTGATTAAGGTTAATGTAAATTCAGATAGTTTTGATATTAACGTAAATTAAGATAGCTTAGTATGTTTTTTGTGTGATTTAGTTTATTTTTGTAATAAAACTTAGAAAATGTACTTGTGTTTATGTAGCCACCACCTGTTTGTGTGGGTTCGGAATCGGTGTCTTTTTTTAGATTGTGTATCAGGCCCAGAACATCGGGCAAGAGTCAGTAAATTGAGCTATCATTGCGAGAAATTCTCGACATTTGGTCCTTTGATGGCGGATACACAGGCAGAGAGCCAGGACACATGTGGTTAGTCTATGCCGTTTCGAGTGGCTTTGATAGGGCATTCACAACTGCCTCCTGTCTTACCCGTAATGGAAGGAGTTGTTGCGGAGATATTTAGGAGACCAAGCGGTCTCACCACGCACTTTGGGGATGCAGAATTCTGGACGCGTAATTATGATTTCGTTGTTCTACATGTCGGCGACAACGATCTGGCAGTGCGAGCCCAAACCCGTCAAACACTGGTGATTTGCAGTACCGAATTGCAAGATCACACATCAGTTAGCATAACAGATTTGCAATTTGCAATGCCCGAGCGCGGAACTATTAACGTAAAATTACAGTGCACAGCAAATTTATTGCAGGGGTAACATAACAGTGAATCAACATAAAAATGACAGCTAAGGTGACAGCCGTTATAACCCTTCTCGGACATTACGTAAAAGAGTCCAACTGGGATCTCATTAAGAAGATCGAACAAGATTATGATGAACTTGCCGACATTTTTAGGTCTGGTGTCAAGTTAGAGGACGTCTCCAGTGAAGACGTGTGCAATGCACTCAACAAGGCTGGAGCTGCTAAAGGTGCCCTTCAGGCAAGAGTCTCACAGCTTTTCCAGACTTACCAAACGTCTCAAGTGAAATTAAGGGAGATCAAATTACCTGTCATTAAGGGGGATACGAGCGAGTACACAACATTCAAACAGCTTTTTATGTCTATGTGCACAACCGTTCAGAGCTAAATCCGATCAACAAGTTCACGCACCTTCTTAGCATGCTAAAGGAAGAGCCACTTAGATTGATAAAGTCGTTGAGCATCTCTGCGGAGAACTATGATGTAGCAGTTTGTCTGTTAGACAAGTTATATGGTGATTTACAACTGACGTTAGCTCTGTTATTCAAGCGCCTCAGGGATTTGCTTATCCCTACCTTTGAGCACAAAAGCCTGAGAAAATTTAGAATCGAACTTGCTATTGTGTTGGAGCAAATTGACAAACTTAGTCCCACATTAGGCAGGGAAGGGATAGTACTTAACTTAGTGAACAAGAAACTTGTTGCAGGGGGAGTCTGTCTGCAAGTTGTCAACTTTTTGCATAAGTCAGATCATTCAATAACAGAGTTGTATGATGCTACAGACTTTCACATTCGTACTTTGAGTGACACTGTGATTATGATGCTGTCTTCCAACTCCTCAAAGCTTAAGACTGAACAGTCATCAGCTGCTGGTTGTGTCAAATCTTGCCCGTTTTGCAACAAAGGGCATTCAGGGAATGAGTGTCACAAAATTTGTCAGTGTAAACGACCATAAGAGGGTCTTATTGCAAAACCAGCAATGTTTTAATTGTTCTATGACTATGAAAAGACACTGTAGCCAAAATTGCAAAACTTAAAAGTTAAGTATATCTTAGAATAAACAGACCACTGAGCTGGTTAACAGCTCTCCTAGGGCTGGCCCGAAGGATTAGATTGATTTTACATGGCTAAGAACCAACTGGTTACCTAGCAATGGGCCCTACAGCTTATTGTGGAATCCGAACCAATTATAGCGAGAAATGAATTTTTATCACCAGAAATAAATTCCTGTTATTCTTCATTGGTCGGTCGGAGATTCGAACTCGCGGCCAGCAGAGTGCTAGCTGAGAACGGAACCTACTCGACCAACGAGGAACTATTATTTGTGGAGGATGTCACCATTCCCTCATTTGTTCTAGTAACGTAAAATCTAGTCAAAACTTTAATGTAACTTCAACTAGTAACACCATTCCTAGTTCCAACATTGTGTTTACAGCCACCACTCATGATCAGAGCAAGTCAAAAGAGAGCCCGAAGAGAAAGTTTAATGTAAACAATCAATGTAACAAATCAGACAAGGAGCCATCTGTTAATACTAATCGATTGAATTCTACTAGTAGCATGGACTTGCCACCTACTTTATTACCAACTGCATCAGCTACTATTCGTAATAGCAGTAATAATAAGGAATGTGTAACCCAAGTATTTTTCGACACCGGAAGCCAAAGGAGTTTTATTAGTAGCCATTTGGCTGCTGAAATGGAACTTCCCTTCGTCAAAAAGGTTTCATTGAATATTGCACCCCTTACAACCGATGTCATTAACAGAGAGCTTAATTTAGTAGCATGCCAGCTGAGAATAGGCCAACGAGTCCTGAGGTTACGGTTGTTAGCTCATGATAAAGAAAACGCCCATTCCCAATGTTGGGCTGATGAATGTAAGAGAGCATTTGCAACAGAAGGGTTACACACTTGCTGATCAGGAGGTTGAAAGTGACACACTCAAAAATGTAGAGATTTTAATTGGAGCTGATTATTTCAATCATTTTGTGTAATGGAGAATCCCCTTATGGGAGACCCCTAGGATGGGCTAGACAGGGTGCTGACACATCCATTGTAAAAACATTATGTGTGTGTATAGAGTTCAAGAGACCGAGCATGATGATGAGTGGTGGAGATTAGATATGCTGGGCATTCAACCTGGTGAGCAATTCACTGTTGCACACCACGCAGCGATGTGACATGTTTTGAGCAGCATCAAGCAAACCTCACGAGGTTACCAGGTCAGTCTGCTGTTCCATGATTGCGAGAGGTCGACTACCAATTATTAGCTTGCAATTGCTCACTTGAAATTGTTAGGAGCTCATTTCAGTAGTGATCCTGTGTACCATGAACAATATTCTGATGCGATCCAAACGTACTTAGACAACGGGTCCATTCAAAAAGTAACAAAGCCAGTCATTGAGGCCTTATTATAAGCCTCACTTTGGGGTGGTTAAGGAAAGAGCAACCACACCACTCTGAGCACTGTTTAATTCTTCGTCAAAGCAAAGTGGCGGGTGTCACTTAATGAGTGACTTTATGCCAGCCTTAACTTAGTAGAAGTATTGTTTGATTTGTTGCTAAGATTTAGGTCCAAGCCTTATGCTGTAACAGCAGATATTTCTAAGGTGTTTCACTGCGTCCTCATAGATCCCAAAGATGCCAAATATGCTTGTTTTCTGTTGCCAGAAAATTTATTTAACATTAGTACCTTTGAGTTCAAAGTAGTTGTATTTGGTGTGACCTTGAGCCCCCACCTCTTGCAGCAAGTCTTACAAACTCATTTGCAGACGAAGGGTAGAGATGAGCTCTTAAAGCACTTTAATGTCGATAATTTCATCAAAACTTATGATTCAGTGGAGAACATGATAGAAGATTCAGTCCAAGTCAAAGCAACTTTGGAACATGCTCACATTCTACTCAGGGGATGGGCTAGTAACAATGTGCAATTTGATTCTGAAGTTCATGTAGAAGAACCAATAGAAATGTCAGTTCTTGGGATGATTTGGAACTCAAAACTTTGTCACTCAAACCGTTCAAGGGGAAGGGAATGATAAATGATAAATGGTTACCTACCAAATGAAAGATCCTGTCCTCAGTTGTGTCCAATTTTGACCCTTTAGGTCTTGTATCTCCAATTTTTGTCAAAAGTAAAACCTTTTTGCAAATTCTCTGGAATGAGAAGGTGGGTTGGGATGGCGTGCTAATCCCTAATAGAGCAGTAGAAGTGTAAGAAATATTTGCTGATTTTCTAGAGACAGATAAATTAAAATTCTAAAGGGGAGTAGTTTCAGAGAATTCAGAGTTTCTTGTTTTTTGTGATGCTTCCATGAAAGCCTATGGCAGAGTAGCTTATGCTATAAATGTCAATTAGTGGGGCAGATAACAGAAAAATCGTGCAAATGATGATACAAGCATCAAATTTGGCACAAGTGTCCTCCAAGGTATACTAATCAAATCTGCCCGATTGGCCAATTGAAAATACAAGATGGCGGCCATTTTCAAGATGGCCGCCAAAATAACCACCCGAAGTAGATGTTTTGCTTAGAAATATTTGTAGTTGTCTGATTTGTATGATCTAAGTATGGATTCCTATGTTTTGAAACCTTCTGAACTATATTTTCCTGTTTAAAAAGCACTCTGAGACATATTTCTCAAGATGACCACAAAGATGTTTGTCTTTCTTTACATAAGTTTTGCCCTGGCTAGTACATTTTCAAAGTTATGCATACCGTGCTGCTGTTTCTCGATCTGCTACTGTTCACACATGCAGCTGCAGAGTGATGTGAAGGGAAGCTCTGCCTGAGAGCACTTGCATCTTCCTTTGCAAATCTTCTTACAGGAGCACTTGGTCAATTCTTGACTGCTTGCTGCAATCAGTGGTAGTGTTGTCCAATGTATCTGCTATGCTTCTCCTTTCTGTGTCCACCCCAATTCAGCTGGACTGCTCATGTGTGGATTACAGTGGATTGCCTGGCCCCAGATGATCCCAGCCTGGTAGGCTGCATGCTTTGCATGTTCTCTGATGGCTGCCTGTGTTGGTGGAATTGAGTTGTACAGCCTCTGCTTGTGGGCAAACAGATCTAGTCTTGCTTTGTCCACACCAGTGGCTGTGCTTAATCTGTTGTACATGAGGACAACGAATCTTTCCATCCTCTGCATGTCAAGGTCACGAATCAATGTTGGATGCTGGCTGAGACTGATGAATGTATCAGTAATATCATCAAATACATTCCAAGTCTGCCATGCAGATTTCTTCTCTTTCCCACGGAAGGCAGACACAATGTGACATCCAGTGAATGCGTGAAAGTAAGGGATCCCTCTAGCTTTCTCAAGCCCAATTGCAGAAACTACCTCATGGACTGGAATCCATCACATATGAGCTCCTTGGCCAGAGGCAGTCCACATTTCCTGAGGACCTAGTTTCAGGAAGGATGGCAGCACAGATATTGTTATGACTAGCACATTTGTGTCATTAGCCTTGATGATTTACTTGCTCCCGTTAGTCTTTGCAACCCTAAGCGTGAACAAATATTCGACTGTCAGCTTCTTCGTGACAACATGGGGACACAGCATCCAGAGACCTCACTGTGATGCTAATGGCATCCTCTCCTTTTGTGATGATGACTGTGCTTGATGTTTTGCTTCACACATCTTTTTGGCCAGGAAGTGAAACAGTTCAGTTTTGTTGCTGGGGTCACGAGGGAAGCTTTGCCAGTTTCCTGGTGTCTTGCTTGTTCCTGTCACTCTTCTTCTGATTCCTTTCCCCCTTTTAGACCTCGTCTCTGATTTCAGACTTGATTTCTTGTATACATCAAAGACTATGCCCACTCGCTTGTACCGAGCACCATAGAATTCCACCCTTTGGATGATGTCTTCTTTGGCATAGTCATTAAATGCCGTTGAAGTATGTGGAGGTGAGGCACTGATAAGTGCTGAGCCGTCAATGATGATTGTATCTCCCTTTGGTTCTCCCACTGGGACATTCACTTGTGCTTCAAGAATTTCAACCAGCTCTGATTTCTGAAACGTATGAAGCTTGCCGCTGTCACTGAGAGATGCAGGGTATGACTGATTCTCGTGCTTGAAGAATTCTTGCAAGTCACACTGTCTGTTCTGGCTTGAGATGAACAGTTGTGAGAATAACTGACAGTCATCTTTTAGGACTTTCTCCTTGGAAATTCCCTCAGCCTGTTCTTGTTTGAAGAATGAAACAGGGTTCTTCTTGACTGGATGATAGAAAAGACTTTCAGCTTCATCCTCTAGCCCTTTCATAAATGATAGGAACTGCTCTTTGCCTCACCGGTGATGTGTAGTTACCATTTCAGCCAGAGTTAGGTCTGCAATGTTCTTTGTATCTAACACCATCAGGTCTGCTGATTCTTCTTGGAATGGGTTACCCATCTCCTGCATCACTGCAGGGAGTGATTTCACCTTTTCAAAGAAAGATTTCTGAGCACTCGGTGTCTGCTCATGGTGTCTGCTGCTGTATGTGGCATCCTTCATACCAGACAGGGCCTTGTATCCAGTTAGTAGACGACTAACTTCAGGTCCAGTGACCGTCCACCTACGAAGTGCTGACGGGTCTTCTGTCAACCCAATTGCTCCTCCGTCACCTTTGATCATTGCATTATTGTGCTCGTGCGCTTGATCAATCGCCATGTCAGAGAATTCTCTTCTCGACTTGTAGATGACGAGGTTATCATTGTGAAACTCCTTGGCCATGTCTGGATGTTGTTGTTCGAGTGACATTATATCTTGGAGGTGAATAGTGATCCACCGGGCATAGTTAACATTGTTATTTGCAAAGAAGTAACGCACCAGTTCTAAAAGTGCTTCACGGTACAAATTAAAGTCTCCTTCTCTGAATGAGTGGATAAGGGTGAATATCGTGAGTTCCATGTCCAGCCCCAGACTCCAGAATTGGAACTGCAGACTCTCTTTCTTCCGTTTTTCACACCAGTCCTCAAAGATTATTTCTGATGTGCTAGACTCTTCAGAGCAGAAATCATGATTTGCCTTCTTCATCAGTTTGTACAAGCTGCATGGTGTGCTTGTCTTGTCTTTGTGACACTGGATGCAGACAGGTAAGACTCTGATGTACCAGATGAGGCCACCCCTGCTTCCACAATGGCACTGGTCAACCCACTGTCTCGTAGTAATGTTCCTATCGATCTCAGTGAAGCCATTTCTATATGAAGGCCTCCGAACATGACAACGATCTTGTCCTCTCCATATTCTTGCCACTTCTACTGTATTTGTTTCGCCAGAGCATACAACGGTTGGTCAGCAACAATTACAGGTGTCTGCTGTGGGTTCAAAAAAGCCACTGTATCACGGACTTTCTCCATGGCATGCTTGATAGTTGCAACAGAGTGTGCCTGGTCTCGCCACATAGGCATCATTGCCAATATGCTCACGTCAAGTGGATGGCTCCTTTTCCATGTTGCATGATATGCTGACCATGTGATGCTGACTGCATCAGCCACATTCTCAGTGAGGAAGACTTCCTTCAACCAAGAATATTCGTCTTTCAAATGTGACCTGATTGACTCTGGTGCTGGTAAGGATTGGCTTGCAACTGGAGGAGGATTGGGTGTTTTGATGATGTATGCTGGTCGAATATTGGTGTATGCTTCTGGAAGCTCTGGAACTCTTTTATATTTCATTTTTGACTCTATATCTAGTTTGAGTGGCTCACGTTCATCACCAGGATTTCCTGTATTTGGATGCTGGAAAATGGACATACTTGTACCGTGTAAAGATGTTTCAGCTGTGGTCGCAGTCGGATTATGATCTATGTTGTCAACTGCTCCAGTTGTGAACAAATTCTTTCTCAAGACTGGGGGACAGATTACTCCATCTTCCACATACTGTGCAACAACTGCTTCTCCTAATTGTGCTGAGATTTCTAGGACTCGGTCATATGATATGCTGAGCCCATTCTCATGGAGCATTTCAATTATTTGTCTCTTCCTCATCTTGGCAAACTCATACAGGCCCATGTAAACTGCAAAATGTGGTTCCCGGTCCTCGGAATGCCTGTGGACATCCGTTCCTTCCTTGTATTTGGCGAAGCAGTTGTACAGTAGAAGTTGTGATATAGCAAAGTCTGATTTTGATGCTCCATGATGGAGTTGGGACTTGATGTCTGCACCATGTTCGATCATGCAAACAAACTGATGGTGGCACAGCCTGTTCTGAGTCTTTGTCATGAAAATAGCCGCTGAAATTCGACTTCTGACGGAGCATGTCTTGTCTTATTATCCCAGCAGCTTTTGCTGGATGGATCGCTTCACCATAACGGGATGCTTCTGATAGGACTGAACCTACATCAGTTTCAACAGCCAACAAAACTCCTCATCCTTGGCGATTAGCTTGCAGCTGTGGAATGTGCAAAAGCAGCTGATCCTTGAGTCGAGTGGAATGAACATCAGGTGAGTCGAACACCAAGCTGTTTCAGCCTCTGCTTGTAAAGCTTGGTCAAATCAGCAAGCTTGAAAATCGGTGGCCTCTCACTGGCATTTTTCATCTCGCAGATGTAGGTGACTAGTTCAGAGAAAGCAATTGGATGTGCATCCTTCTAGTGTTCCTGTGCTTTTTCTTGCTCCCACACCTTTAGCTATGCCCATTCTCGGTTATACAATGCCACCAAACAGCCAGGGTGATATTTTACTTCTTGGGCTATGACATCTCCTGCACTTAGTTTGGCGAGAAGTTTTGTATCACCGAGTGTTTTGGCACATTCATTTATTCTTCTATTCACTTGCATTGTCATTGCTTCTTTAAGCTCCCCTCCTTCAGTTTCACAGAAGAAGTATTCTTTTGTTTTAGTTTCTTGGACCTTTCGTGGAGTCTTACTTCTACTGCCCTGATCACTAGTACCTACATGACTTGCTCTTTTTTCAGCTCGGTGTAACTTTGTGTTGTTGAACAGAAGCCTGCAACTCTCATGATATTGTGCCTTATTTTTTCTCAATGTTTCCTCTATCCCAGAACCTTCGTCAAGTCTTGCAGGGTTTAGCTTGACTGGCAGTGCATTGAGTGAGTGAAACAGAGGAATATTCTTTGCCAGGTTCATATATCCATCATCCCCTCTTCTGGCAGGATTGGCCTGGGGAGATTTTAGATCTTCTTTCTTAACCTCCTGACATAGGCAACACTTGGTCCAGTCTGTTTTCCATGATCGTCCAGTAGAGTTTGCATCCATGATTACGATGACGTTCAGGGTCAACGTTTTATCCTTTTACCACCCTGTACATGTAATAGTATAATAAGCCTCTTATGTCCTGTAATAAACAATAGGTGCTTTCCTGTATGAGATACAACTAGGTTCTTGCACTGTGCCATACACCTAGTCCGATTGTTCATCCAGTGTCATAAGTCATGTGCGATCTGCACACCATCCAGATAACTAAAACCCTGTTATCCTTCATTCGGCTCTCCCGCACTGGCACATCCTGTCCATTCAGGTGCGGCTGCCTAAGTGATTTGGGGTTGATTAGGCAGCATTTGGGACACTAGTAGGTTGTTGCAGTATGATGCCAACATAAATTTCCTACTTAGCTGACACTGAACCCCATGCTGAGTTTCACAGCAGTGATGTCACCAATGTGCCTTGGTAGTGCCTGACAATCACTCCTTTAATACATTGCCTTAATCATGTTATAAACTAGAAAATATACATCAGCAGGCTTAAAAACATAGGAATCCACACTTAGATCATGCACTTCGGACAACTACAAATATTTCTAAGCAAAACATCAACTTCGGGTGGTTATTTTGGCGGCCATCTTGAAAAATGGCTGACATTTTGGATTTTCAATTGGCCAATTGGGCAGATTTGATTAGTATCCTTTGGAGAACAATTGTGCCAAATTTCATGCTTGTATCATCATTTGCACGATTCTTCTAAAAAATTACTCTTATCTGGCCCACTAAATGGGGAGACTTATCTCTTAACTGCCAAACTGAGAATTACCCCTTGTAAGAAACTTAAGCTAACGATCCCATGATTAGAGTTAATGGCTTTACTTGTCGGGGCCAGACTAGCCAAGTATCTCAGTCGTACCTTTAGATTCAGTAAAGTAACAATCTGGGGAGATAGTAAAGTAGCTATTACATGGATGGGTACCAAGGTTGAAAGGAAAAGTACTTTTATAGCCAATAGGGCTTTGGAGTTATCCTTTATTCTACAGGAGTGTGGATTCGATTTGCAGCACTTTCCACCAAGCAGAATCCAGTGGAAGTGCTGTTCCGTGGGGTAGATGTTAAGCAATAGCATGAGCAACCCTAGTGGGCAAGAGGCCCAGCCACGATGCATATCCCAGGACCCCTAGCAACAACTGATGACTCACGAGACGATGCGACTTCATTGACGATAATGTCTGCACTACGAGAGTTGCAGAAAGAACTTCAGCCAGCACCTCCTGCTCCGCTACTTCACTTTTGCGAGAGTACAGTATATCCAACTAGAGCTCTTTTTATAATATCATGCAACATGTTTGTAAATTCATGAAGATCAGAGATAATCCATTAACAAACCTAGCATTATTAGAGCAATGTCATCATTGGCCCACTTTGTGTAGATATTTAAAGGAAGCTGGAGAAGCTTCTCATGAAACAGTTAATTTTCCTAGAAAATTAAATTTAGTTTTAATTAATAATGTAATTTATTCCAGATATCACTTGAAAAATGTCAGTAATACAATGAAT
Organism: Macrobrachium rosenbergii; assembly: GCF_040412425.1. Classification (NCBI taxonomy): domain Eukaryota; kingdom Metazoa; phylum Arthropoda; class Malacostraca; order Decapoda; family Palaemonidae; genus Macrobrachium; species Macrobrachium rosenbergii. The sequence continues at coordinate 7,256,360 of NC_089763.1, read as the reverse complement.
GACTTGATCCTGTTGCCCCTTAAGGGAAAACTTGTAATGTTGTATCTTAAACCTATTCATAACATAAACCTACACTGTGGCATCAATAGAGTTATCTCAATGTTCAGACAAGAGTGTTGGACACCAGCAGTGAGAGGATAATAAGTAGATGCTTAGAGTGTAAGAGGATGGTCAGAGCTCCATTGTTGTGACCTCCTCAACCCCAGCTACCGAGCCTTCATGTGACTCTGACAACACCATTTCACCACGTAGGACTTGCTCATGCAGGTCTGATCAACATTCAGGAGGGTCATGCTTACAACCTGCTAATTACATGTCTCAGCACTCGTTCCGTTACTTGGATCTGGTGATGAACCTCAGTGCTGACACTTTCATCCTGTGCCTCATAGATTTGTCGCCTGTCACGGCACTCCAGCTGTCATCTATTCTGATAATCACACAACCTTCAAGTCTCCAATCAACTTCTTAGCCGATCTCTGTTATAAAGATGAGACTCAGTCGTACTTGAGAGAAAGAGGAATACGCTGGTATTCCCAAACTCCATGTTCGCCTTGGAAAGGCAGAATGTTTGAGAGACTAATTGGGGTGACAAAGCATGCCCTGGCAGTCTCGCTCGATAGAGCATTGTTCAACGAGGAACAGGCAAAAACACTAGTTGAAGGGGCGGAGTGTGACGTTACCAACCGCCTTCTTACTTATTGTGGTGATACCTACAAGGATGAGGTCCTCAGTCAGTTGCATCTCATACGAGGTAGGACCATCCATGTTCTGCCTGCCACAGCCCCAAATGAAAGTATGCATGATACTTTCGCAACTAAGAAGATTCGAGCTGAATACTTCAAGTTAGTTGACACTCTACGTACCTTTAGGTTACACTGAGGCACCGAGTACCTACAGGCTCTATGCCAACGTCATGATTTCGGCCATGGTGCGCTGATTCCACTCAGAAGCGATGACATCATTTTAGTGAAGAAGATCAACCGCTGGCGTAAATTCTGGCCTCTTGGAAGAATTATACAATTCTGCCCTGGAGACGATGATGATGTTCGTTCAGTTAAAGTTTCGTGTGAAGGTGAAGAATGTCTCGTACCGATTGAACACATTATCATGCTAGGTGTGAATGATAGATATGAAGACAGTAACTGTGAAATGAACAACGAGGATGAACTCGTAAGTGTTGAATGTGGTGCCGATCATATTGTGCGTGATAGTGAACATGTAGCAATGAATATGGACAGTTGCGAACTAATTGAGAGTGAATGTACCCAGAACTCAGGGTGCACCCAAAAGGAAAGTGGCTCTAACCCAAAGAGAGAAGATGGGACACTGGCTCCAAGAGGGCAAATTATAGTGTTTTTGAGAGATTATATTACAACATTGTTCCTTGAGGAAGAACGAGATGGAACTGTGAGAAGGTCCAGGGACCCTTATAGTTAGGATAATCTAACAGTTTGCGTGCTACCGAGAGAGAGAGAGAGAGTATTAATATGCATTTTTTTTTTACATTTTAGCCTATTCTTTTTTGTGCACTGCTCTATTGTGTGATTGTAATACATGGAATAGTTATCAAGCTGCGATTGTGAGGCCTCCAATCGTATCTGGCAATAAGTCAGAACACAATGTTGTCTCCTCAGACGTCATTCTTAACCTTTCTGCCTTGGCTGTCAGATCCCTTGGCTGGGAGGATGTCGACAAAATCTTCTGCAGGAATTTTGCCACCATAAACCTCCTATATAGTTGATTTAAAATACCAGTAGAAATAGCAAGCTTAGCTGGGCTGACATGGAGAATTACACGATGGTTCTGATTTGAAAAGTACTATTATCATTTTGATTGGTACATGTGCTTTATTCTTGAAAAATGTACTGTAGGTTGCACTTTTAATTAACTAGAGTTTTGGATCTGAGAAACTTGCTTGTACTGATGTGATTGTAAATTTGGGAATTTTGAAATTTTGGGAAAGAACACGAATAGCAACTCTGCAAAGCGCTTATGCTCACTCTTTCATTAGTACCGACAGACATCAGATGTATAGCAGATGTATTCTTAATTAGAAGGCCGGACACTGGCTAGATCTTGCTTGAAACAATAGGTATTTGTATCTCCATTTTATCCAACTTAATCGGGCCGATCGTTACTTTACATCGACATGTACCATGTCCTGTAGTTACGCTACACTCTCAGGCTCGATGAAGTTGCGATGTTAATGAATTGCGTCAGAATTTAGGTATTTTTTAATCTTGATTGCTGGCCCACATGTGGTCCAGAATTCGTCTTTGTTTCTAGATTAAGATTAATGTGAATTCAGATAGCTTTGAGATTAACGTAAGTTTAGATAGCTTAGTATGTTTTTTTGTGTGATTTAGTTTATTTTTGTAATAAGACTTAGAAAATGTACTTGCGCTTGTGTAGCCACCACCTGTTTGTGAGGGTTCAGAGTCGGTGTCTTATTTAGATTGTGTATCAGGCCCAGAGCATCGGGCAAGAGCGAGTAAACTGAGCTATTGTTGGGACAAATTCTCTCAGCATACACACACATTCATATATATATATATATATATATATATATATATATATATATATATATATATATATATATATATATATATATATATATATATATATATATATATATATATATATATACATATACACACACACACACACACATATATATATATATATATATATATATATATATATATATATATATATATATATATATATATATATATATATATATATATATATATATATATATTACTAAAAAATCACAAAAGTATGCACGTGATTTTGTTGATTAGCTGAAGCCACTGGGAAAATTCAAAATGAAATGACAGAGTGCCAAGTACTTTCGTGTATTTTAACACATCTTCCGGGAAAAGTAATACAGAGCACAAAACAAGTGGGCAAGAAAGCTCTCACAAAAGCAAAAAAAAAAAAAAAAATATGTACAATTAGGCCATTACAAACAGAAACAATGTTCGTCCAGGTCACTTAACCACTTAACACCCAAACATGTCAAAACAAGGAAAGGAATTGCCTAATGACAGCATTATGTACAGAAATAAATGAAAAAAAAAAGCTGACTACTTGTTGACCAGTTTATAAAATAACTGAATTGACAATTAGGAATAGTAACAATAATAACAGTAATAACAATATACATAAAAAGACATTAGTAAAAGATAAAACGACAAGTAATATTAAAATAATAACTGAACGAAAGGAAAATGACAAGTATTACCCAAAATTACAGGATAATGTTAAAAATCTTCATTATTTTATTTATAATAAGATTGTCTAATTTGTACACACCAGGGCTCAAATTTATAAGTTTTCTGGAATACGTCTTTATAAAAGCAGATTCATTTATATTCCTGCTAATATAATCATTACAAAATACAATTTCTCTGGCTTCTGTCCAATCAATAACATGGTGAAAATGACAGATGAATTAAAAGGGCACTAGGAGTCTGTCATGTTCAAACCGAATATTTATGTTGGTTTAATCGAGTAGACTATTCTTTTCCAGTTTGGCCAATATATTTCTTGTCATTTTGAACTTTCCCAGTGGCTTCAGCTAATGAACAAAATCACGTGCTTACTTTTCTGATTTCTTAGTATTATGGAATCCACGTGTGAAATATATGCATATATATATATATATATATATATATATATATATATATATATATATATATATATATATATATATATATATATATATATGTGTGTGTGTGTGTGTGTGTGTGTGTGTATGTATATATATATATATATATATATATATATATATATATATATATATATATATATATATATATATATATATATATACATATATATATATATATATATATATATATATATATATATATATATATATATATATATATATATATATATATATATATATATATATATATATATTACATATATATATATATATATATATATATATATATATATATATATATATATATATATATATATATATATATATAGATAGATAGATAGATAGATAGATAGATAGATGCGTTTGTGTGTGCATGTGTGTATGTGTTTTTGGGTGTGAATTTTATGATATCTAAAGGGATCTTTTAATTTCTCAATTCCTTTACATTATTTATACTACGATGATCTGTAAACAAGGGAGGAAGCCCCACCTCCAGTAACAAGATTCGAACCAACTGATGTTACAGGTTAGAAAGAAAGAAAGCGAGCGATGTCTGTTTCAGTCAATACTTGCATTAAGATATGCTTTACTAGACCCATAATAGACCTGTCCTTACCATCGTTCCATCGTTTAACCGTTTTGATTGTAATGGGAAATTAGGGTTGCAATGATAATCATGTCCAAAATGGTGTGAGGAAATTATGAGGCCATTATGGCTTTTCCAGACACAAAAATACACATATACCCAATTGGCAAAGTAAAATATGGATTTTGAACGACAGTTGGTTTCTTAACCATTTCAAATGCTATTATTCTAGGTTTGTTTTTAATCAATAACTAGTGCCATAAAATATACAAGCATTCAATAACGGGATTCGGTGGATATCAAAAGAAACCTTCTGGGAAGAAGTAATCTGAAAAGAAAAGAAAAAATCCAAATTATAAGTTGCTTATATGAGATATAAAGTACAGTATATATATATATATATATATATATATATATATATATATATATATATATATATATATATATATATATATATATATATATATATATATATATATATATATATATACATATATACATATATATACACACACACACACACACAGACATACAAATATATATATATATATATATATATATATATATATATATATATATATATATATATATATATATATATATATGTGTGTGTGTGTGTGTGTGTGTGTGTGTGTGTGTGTGTGTGTGTGTACGTTTAGCCACGGCTGGTAACTTTAATGAAATATTAAGGTAAGCCTTGAGCAACTTTCACCTTAGACAGCCGTAAACACCATAACACACATGAGCAGACAAATCACACATAAGTATAATGGAAGGTCACCAATTAAAAGTTCTGATCAATACAAGATTCTATTTTACTGCATACAGATTATGGTATTTCAAATGATTAGTGCTGATTCAACTCTCAATAAAGAAAACTGATGATAGAATTTAACAGCACAAGAAAATAATGATTCTACTTGCAATAAGGAAATTAATGATAAAATTTACAGCGCAACAGAGAGCCAGTGGCTCGGGTAATACAGATTTTGGTTCCCTTAGGAATTCAACTACATTTACATAGCTCTTGCAATATTGCACATTGATAAGGCTTTGTAGGGCAGAATTCTCCAGGAAAGATGGATGTTTAGGAAGACGAGGGTAAACAATATAACACACGTCTGGAAGTAGAATTATTCCAGATAAAGCTTCGTGGAAATGTGGTTTCTCTCAATAGCAATTATAAGCACATGGGAGGGGCAACTTAAGGTTCACTACGAGCACAGAACGATTAATTCACGAAATTACTTCACATAGGGAAACACTTGAACACTGGGTAACGGGATATCAAAGAGTATTTACTAGGAGAGAAATGTTGAAATAAAATGAGTGATTCAGGATAAGGAAGAGAGAGCTGGAAACACTCGAATGCCAACAGACATATTGTGGGTTGCCTTGCAATGGGCACTTTGCAGCAATGGCTGAATGATCTGCAGTGCCTTCCTTTTAGACATCACGTAGCCGCTTGTGGATAGGCTACTTGTAGCCTATGAGTTCCAGTTCACAGAAAGATTGCTGTGCACGTGACATGGCTACAGAATTACAGCAAGATTTCTCTTACTGACTAAAAGGCAGGTTGAGTAAGACTGAAAGCGTGTGCAGGCCTGACCTGCTTATATGACTGTAGTTTTTGCTTGAGGGGAGACGCTGTCTCTCCAGCATTCGGGCATCAGCTGACATCTGTAAAGAACCTTCAAGAACCAGTACAAGAGCTCACACAATAGGAGGTACATGTTAAAAGGGATTAAAACCTGGGATGCTCGGTTTCCTTGGCATTAAGCTCTTCTTAGTGAATAATTCAGTTTCCTACCTGGACCCAGTGTGAATGATGTACTTTTAAAAGTACCCTTTTACACTGCTGTGTGTAGGCCCTGGGTGGCCACCCTTATAACACAGGACTTTGACCTCCACACTGAGTAAGCAAAGAGACGATAGTGGTGGAAATCTGTAAGAGCTTCCCATTCAAGCGGGGCATTCCATTCCTTTTTGGGCATGAAAGTATTTGCTAGAACGAGCTGCCAGTCTCGGTTACATTAATCCCTTCCCTTTAATGGGTCTTGCCCATGCAATGAGGATAACTAAGGTGATATACCTAACTTCTAAGAGGGGATATGAGTTCACTAGCTTTCTTAAATTAAGGTCCCTAACACTAGCTCAAAGGTGTCTGTGGGTATTTAACCAGCTGTCTCTGATGATTGTCAAAATTTATTCCTAGCAAGGCTTAAGTTTATAGTTGCACAGTATCATTAACATGACATATGATCAGGCTGCCGCAACACCAATTTAAGTGACAATGATCTAACTACATGCAGTAATATTACAAAGAACAAAGATTCTTACTCTATGACATATGCAAAACATTTTAAAAGGAACATGCAACATGAGGTGTTAACGAATGCATCATAATCTATGAGTGGCCAGGACGTGTCCTTCAGCTTGCAAGGTTAGAGGATAGTTCTGACGCATTACATCTGACTTCATTTGGTAGTAGAACCGATGACAGAGGTACCTAAGCCTCCTCTGGATTTTAGGTGCTTGGTATATACTCTACTAAAATGAGGCCCTGTGCCAACGGTCCCATAGGAGCTCAATGGCTCTAATATATAGGACACTATTTTATCACTACAAACTGCAGGTTACTAAGACTATTTTACAGGATCTTGTCTGGTATGTTAGTCAGGGATTTTCCTGATCAGAGATCACCCAGGCTACCTTCTCTGGGTAGGTGCCAGGATCACTGTTATGGGAGGCACTGTGCACATGGGACACTAGTGCCAAGGAGAGCTTGTGGCTCTAATAGGCTAACTAGACCTTTTCCACCCCTTCTCTTCTTCTTTGGGTTCCACCAAGACCTACCTGTGAAGGTCCTAGGAGGTGATGGGGACGCGGACTCTGGGGAAGGCTCAGGAGTGCCTCTGGAAGAGAAGTCAGGGGTAACACTAGAGGCTATGGGACCGGGCGGCGCAAGTTTTAGGCAATCCACTGCATGGGTGCTTGACCAGCCTCATCAGTGGTAGTGCCCCTGTAAGCGACTGTGGTATTGACGTGGCCAGTAGGGAGGCTCCCTATTCCAGCTACTGCAACAACCGAGGCAAGGGCGTTTACAGTTTCTGCTTCCCAGCTGGACAGTTCCTGGTCGACCAGTGCAAAGCCTCCCTCAGATCATTTCAGTCCATACAGGCTGATTCCTCCCTCTTTATGAAAGGGTCCACCAGAAGTTCACCCTCTGATGACTGAGGTGACAAGGAAGAAGGATTGTTGGGTGTGAGAGGCTCGTAATTGGTAATAACCAACTCAAAAAATTGGGGTGATCTCCTGAAGGAAGATAGCTGATGTGATCAGGCACTGGCACTGGCACTAAGGCAGAGCCAGGCATGGGGGGAGAAATTTTCTTGTCGACTTTTGCTTTGAGCGAGGAAGTTTCTGGTGACCTTCGTTTCATAAAGAGGGAGGAATCAGCCTGTATGGATTGAAATGATCAGAGGGAGGCTTTGCATTGGCTCTCCCTTGACATTTGTACTGCCATTTGTACCGGCAATGGGGGTGCCCCTTCCACTTGCAGGGTAGGCATACAGGAGGTGATTCTGTAGATGGAGGCGCACCTTTCAGTGTGGCAGTGCTCTTGTCATTCGGTGCTACAGTCGTGTCCTTTGAGACGAAGGTTGCCAGGCAGTTCAGGGGCTTTGAAGGGAGAGATCCCCAGAGAAGATCTTGGCCCAATAGGAAATTATACCCTGGCTTAATGGAGTCTAACATGCCCAGGCGATGCTCCATAGTGCTCCAAGGTGTTGTGACCTTGAGCTCAACTGTAGGAATGTCTTTAGTAATGCCTCTACCCTGTTTAAAATCAAGCATCTGTTTTCGTTGATAGTGGCACTGGCTGGCACTCGTGACTTGGAGATCAGACTCTTGTCTGCTCCGGTATCTACCATAGCTGGCAGTTCTTCTGGCAAGGTAGAGCCATTAATGGGAGCCACTGAGACTGCTTGAGAGTTGAGCCACTCCTCAGAAGGCGTGGCAGCCCACTGCTTGACTATCGTGGCACTGGGTATAAAGCGGATGTGTTTTGTTGCCTTGCCATGTTGTCAGCAGGCAGGAAATCCGGCACTATAATGACTGGGATCACCGCAGTCTTTGAAGGGGGCCCTTGGATGGGCTTGACTGGCTGTGGTGTCATTGGTTTGTGAGGTTTGATTGGAGGTGGATGAAGAGGAGCCCTTGGACTTCTTGAAAGGCTTGGAGGGAGGCTTCTTAGTAGCTGCCCCTTTAAAGTGACACTCAGACTCGTAATTTCCAGTCTTACGGCAGTGGTCACATACTGGAGGCTTTGACAGGAGTCCGTTCTTCAGGTGAACTGGCCCAGAGAAATGACCTGGTGGCAATATGCGTCGGTGAGACGTGCTGGAAGATGGATAGAAGGTTTCCAAAATGTTGGACATACGGCAGCCTTCCATGAGTGTCTGGGGTTGCTTATCGTTGACATACACAGCAAGGGACCCACGGGCATACTGGAGGAGATCCTCCAGCATCATCCGGTTGAACAGGTCCTCATGTTCCGTGCATGTCACTGTGTTGAGTTAGCACTGGCCTGCCTGGGTCTTGTGACAGGCCCATTCAGCCCAGGTCTGACCAAGAGCGCTCCACTGTTGTCTCCATTTTTCCGGTGTTATCTCGTATGCCTTGATTATGGCACAATGAACTTCATCCATGTTTCCCCTGGCACCATTATTCAGCATGCAGAGGGCATCCTTGGCTTTACCAGTCATATGCTTGTCAAGAAACAAGGCCCTTTCCATTTCTGTGGTATTGTAGTTAGAGAAAAGTGCTTCTACCTCTTCCAGACATGCATCCTGCTCCTCTTTAGTTCATGTTAGCACGAGCGAGTCAATGCTAGATATGTTGGAATGAGGCATGGAAGATGGGGAATTAGTGGCTTGTGATTGGACCAGAGCTGTGGCACTATCTTGTTGGGCTGTCACCAGCTTGAGCTCCTTTTCCTTCATAGCTATATCACATTGCCATTGCTCTTCTCTTTCTTTCCTTTCTCTTTCTTCCTTTGGCAGATCATACTTCCATTATTCTCTCTCCTTTCGTTCTCTTTGCAGCATGGCATTAAGTTGCTCGTATACCCATTGGGTTAGATGATCTCCCTGCAGCCCTGCACCCTTCCCCATATTCATTAAGGCTTGGAAAGTTTCCAGCAATGTGTTGCTTGGGGTTATGGCAAGTTGGAATGAGCTGGAAATGGAGCCATGCAAGCAATGGGACGGGATGAGCACTTGGCTCTTGGCAGAGTGGATGGGAAAACGCTCTGTGGAAGTGTCCTTTGAGAGGGTGACACTTAGGCTAGAATGGACCTATTGACAGGTGGCACTGTGTCTGGGTGTGATGTTAAATGGTCACACTAAATGGAGCAGTCCTTGGTGAGCAAGACCTCTTAGGACTCATGGATGCCATGGTGGCTTGTGGTATCATTGGTGGACACACTAATGGTTGGCACTGTGTCTAATAGCACAGATGCTGGTTGTGTAAAACACAGGACCCTTCTTTGGGTAGCACTGGTGCTCCTGTGGGTTCCAAAGAACAATACTAGTTAACCATACAGTAAACTGTACGAAAGGAAGCACTTGGATCTTGGCAGAGTGGATGGGAAAACACGCTTTGGAAGTGTTCTTTGCGAGGATGACAGGCTGTAATGGACCTATTGACAGGTGGCACTGTGACTGAGTGTGCTGTTAAATGGTCACACTAAATAGAGCAGTCCTTGGTGAGTGAGACCTCTTAGAACTCATGGACGCCATGGTGGCTTGTGGTATTATTGTTGGACACACTAATGGTTGGCACTGTGTCTAATAGCGCAGGTGCTGGTTGTGTAAAACATAGGGCACTTCTTTAGGTAGCAGTGGTGCTCCTGTGGGTTCCGAAGAACAACACTGGTTAACCATACAGTAAATTGTATGAATGGCACTCTGCATGAAGCAGAGTGCATGCGATGTGTAGTAGGAAAAGGTGGATTACTTGGTTGGCAGTGCACCCAATCGGTGGTACTACGAAGGGAAATCCCTTGGTTGGCACTTGTGGGTGGCTAGTTCCTAAGAACCAAAATATTGTGGACTCCCTTTCACTATGAGGGAGGAAGTCGTTGTATGGCTACAGGATTTGTGTCCGCAGACCCTGGCCTAAGCAGTATTCCTCAACACACGCTCACAGATTTGCACTCAATATGCAGTTATTGCTCATGGTTCATACGCAAGTTTTGACAATTACCCATGATACGATACAGTTCACTCATCTATGGTTAATTTAACTTACACCCAGGTCCGTTCTTTGATGGGTTGCCTTTCTTTCCTTTAAGAAACAGCTCAAGCACCCGCTCAGTAACCTAAAAGTGTTTAATGAAATGGCTTGTGAAAGTTTACACAAGTAACATGGATACTTGTGTGTAAAACTAACAGCACTACGCATAAAATGAGTAAAAATAAAAAAAAAAGTATATGCTGCTGAATACATGAGGCTATTCCAGAGATTTTATTTAATACATAAACTTGGGGTTCTGATTTTGTTTTAAAACTCAGCTGTTGTAAGTCAATGGTTTATATTCATCATGTGATACATATCCAACTTTAAAAAAACATTCCTCCAGAAGAATTTGGGTAAATGAATAGCATACTGTTAAGTATTACTGAAATTCTCTCTCTCTCTCTCTCTCTCTCTCTCTCTCTCTCTCTCTCTCTCTCTCTCTCTCTCTCTCTCTCTCTGAAATGAGTATCATAATAATACTGACGAGGAGTTTGCATTTTAATTAATGCAATTGACTATGCTCCCAAAAAAGTTAACAACTATGTTCTGTTCCCATTAGCATAAAGGAATTGTAGCAAAGTTTACTAATAGTGATTGTAATTTACTTGTGCAGAATTCAAAATAGCTATGCGTATGTTTGGATGAATGGGATCATGTAGGTCGTGTTGACACCTTGAACAACGAATGGTATTCGACTGTGTGGATTTGTTGTGAACGAACCTAATGGTACTGATCACGCCTACAAAGAATGTACGCATGCATACACTAAGACAAGAGAAAAAAGATTTTTTTCACGAGACACAATTTAATTACTGATCTTTTGTATGCGAATAAAATACAAATAATTCTTTAGGTAAGTGATACGCAAGTGACACAGCAATTACTCTATGAATCAAGGATTTTGGAACTCAGCAAAACTTTCTCTTTGAGCGAAATTATATGGTGTGAGGCAAGACAGATGAAAGTATCTGATCATGACAGTGGCTGCCCTAATTTATTTGTAGTGGGACTAGAGTTGCCACATGTGGTGTACCTATGTTCTATGGATTGACAAAATGTCCACTACCTTAACTGGGAGGAAGTTACTCACTCTTCTCTCACATCACATGCACTAAGCTAATCTAGCTAGAATCAATTTCATGCACGATTGCTGGCATGCAAGGTGGCAAGTAAATTCTAACTTAATGACTCATTGCTTTGACTGACTCAGGAAAATTCACGGCTCTCATTCTATGCACCACTAAATTAAGAAATTTTGGTGCTGCCTGTTTTCACTCTTGGAATCTCTAATGCTGAATTCGCTTCCTATTCACAAAGTCTTTTAAGCAAACATTTCTCTACAATTTACTACCTATTGCACTTCAGTAAAACAAACACTGGGATTTGACAACACCTCACCTCTTGTCCCTTTTCCAAACTCACCTTGTAGATATGAAAAATCAAATTATTTATTTCAGGTTCGAATAACTTGCAGCAGTTTAGCTTTACAATTGCCGAATCCCGGCTTTAGATCATCACTTTTACTTTTGGCCACGGTTGGTTACTTTAATGGAATATTAATTAAGATAAGCCTTGAACAACACTCACCATGGACAGCCGTTAACACCATTACACACATCAACAGACAAATCACATATAAGAATAATGGAAGGTCGACAATTGAAAGTTCTCATCAATACAAGATTCTGCTTTATTGCACACATACTATGGCATTTCAAATAATAGAGTACTGATTCAATTCTCAATAAAAAAAAATCAATGATAGAATTTAACTGCACAAAAAATACTGATTCTACTTGCAATAAGGAAATTGATGATAAAATTTACAGTGCTACAGAGACCCAGCATGCTCAGGTAATACAGGTTTTGGTTCCTTTTAGGAATTCAACTACATTTACAAAGGTCTTGCAATATGGCAGGTTGATAAGCCTGCTGCAGTAGGGTAGAATTCTGCAGGAAAGATGAATGCTCAGGAAGACGAGGGTGAACGATATGATACGTGTCAGGAAATAGAATAATCCCAGATAAAGCTATGTGGGAATGTGGTTTCTAGCAATTATAAGCACATGGGAGGAGTAACTTAAGATTCACTACAAGCATGGAACGATTAATTCACGAAATTAATTCACATAGGGAAGCACTTGAACATTGGGTAACGAGATATCAAAGAGTATTTACTGAGGAGAGAAATACTGAAATAAAATAAGAGATTCAGGATAAGGAACAGAGAACTGGTAACCCTCGAATGCCAACAGACATACCGTGGGTTGCTTTGCAATGTGTACTTTGCAATAATGGCTGAATGATCTGCAGTGCCTTCCTTTTAGACCTCATGTAGTTGCTTGTGGCTAGGCTGCTTGTATCCCACGATTTCCAGCTCACAGAAAGAGTGCTGTGCATGTGACATGGTTAAGGAATTACAACAAGAATTCTCTTACTGACTAAAAGGCGGACTGAGTAAGACTAAGAGTGCATGAAGGTCCTGACCTGCTCATATGACTGTTTATTTCACCTGAGGGGAGACACTGTTTCTCCAGGAATTGGGCATCATCTGACATCTGTAAAGAACCTTCGAGAGCCAGTACAATAGCTCACACAGTAGGAGGTAGATGAAAAAGGGATTAAAATCTGTGACATTCAGTTTCTCTGGCCTTAAGCACTCCCTAGTGAATAATTCAATTTCCTACCTGGACCCAGTGCTAATGGCACACCCTAAAAGTACCCTTCCACACTTCTTTGTGTAGGCCCTGGGTTGGCCACCCTTAGAACACAGGACT
>NC_089763.1:7175521-7238021 GCF_040412425.1 Macrobrachium rosenbergii | reverse complement strand
TAAAGCAAGATAAATACCCGAGCAATTCAACTAGTTAATTGAATATTAATTCTGTTGCCCAACAACATTAAGTAGAATCTTCGTAAAAAGAATATACTCGAAGCAGAGATATCGATATAATATCACAGGTATTTAAACTAGATCTCAGAGAACTAATATATTACGCGGGAATATAATGTTATAAGATAATATTTGTCATTTCTCAGAAATATAAAAAGGAACCGAAAAAGAAAGTGAAACTGCTTTAACCAAGTTCGCGGTGATGACAGTGATTTAGTCCGTAAAAGCTTATTCAAAATGTCATCGTCTTCCTTCGTGCTGAGATTATAGAGAATATATATATATATATATATATATATATATATATATATATATATATATATATATATATATATATATATATTAAATTTTTATCACATACACAATTGTTCTGTGCATTAGTAGAACTTTTTCTGAATAAATGCTCTATTAGATACCATCCAGTTTGAATGAGGTCCTTTTACTAATATATATACAGTATATATATATATATATATATATATATATATATATATATATATATATATATATATATATATATATATATATATATATATATATATATATGTGTGTGTGTGTGTGTGTGTGTGTGTGTGTGTGTGTGTGCGTGTGTGTATGTATGTATGTATGTATGTATATACATAGTATATATATATATATATATATATATATATATATATATATACTGTGTATATATGTAAATAGGTAATGTCTGTGTGCGTATATATAAATAATCATTCAGGTAATGTTCATAAAGCCTTTTTTTTTCTATAACTGTTCAGTTAGGATTAATAGACCAGAAAATTAAACGCTGACAACTGCCCACGATAACTTCTGAGAGAGCGCAATTGGGATGAGGAAACTGATTTGAATGGTTGATTCTCTCGATGCACACGAAAAGCTGACCACTGCTTTAACCAGCAGAAAGGACATTGCAAACTGTGGTGATTTTCTGATGTTACGTTGTAGTTCTTTGTATCGTCTTAGTGGGCTAACTTTCGTTGAAATTGATTCAAGGAAACGGTAGTAAACAAACAAATAAAATGCAAAGTATAAGAATAATGAAAAGCTGCTGATGAAAATGTCGATAAGTGAACAAAACTAAGATTAAATTGAACGAGAAAGGGATGGGATGGAGAAGCATTTTCCCTCTTCCTTGCAGGAAAAGCCAACACAAAAATCAGATTGAGAGCTTGCTGAGAAGGAAATTATATTAATGATCTAACATTTTTCTTCCATACCCTTCACCCTTGAGGAGACTTCAAAGGATATTTCTTTTTTCCTTGTATTTCCTGTTTAACATTTTATTCCATCACAAAGTCTGCTGGATCTCGGTGGGGCCCAAAGTGTGTGAAAAGAGTTCCTCAAAGATTTAGTGTGATTTTATATAAAAGAGAAACGCGGTAAAAAGCTAAACAGATTTGTTTGGCATAATATGCTGAGAACGTTTTATGCAATTTGCATACCATTCGGGATAAACGAGGTTACAGGATTCATTCTGCTGTAGAGTAGAACTTCGAGGAGATTTCTACGAAAAGATAAATGTATATGATCGAAACAACACATACACATAACAATGAGTTTTCAATTAAAAGGAAAAATTGACAGTTGAAAAAATACTTTTATAGCTCACGAATATTTACAGAAAGCCTTCGAAACTGAGCAAGATAACTTTACTATACTATACTTCCTTACGAAGTAGATTAAAAATAATTATTTTCATAAACATACACATAATTTTGTGAATTGTGTATTACTTTAGATCTGGGTACAGGCAATTTTTAAAAACGTTTTGTATAAAATGAGAGCAGATTCCCCAAATTAAAAGACTTTGGTTGATTTATTGCTCCACGTTATAACTAACTGCAATTTCTTTCTTATTTGAGAAATATGGTGTGGCCTCATTATTCCCAAAAGCCATTTCATAAACAAACCTTTCCCTGTCGACGTATTCATCTTACTTGAAGCTTTTTTTTTTTCTAGCAGTTCTCTTGGGTAATCTAGTTTCTTCGGCTGCTGAGGACGAGAGAAGAGAGCGGCTACAATCTATATAGTCTGGCAACATTTCTTAAGAGAGAGAGAGAGAGAGAGAGAGAGAGAGAGAGAGAGAGAGAGAGAGAGAGAGAGAGAGAGAGATTTTCTAAGGAATACTCGGTGTGATGGAACTACTCAAAGAGTATATTAATTACTGCTTTGAGTAGCCAGTGACTGAAACAAGATGTGTAAATTGCCAGTTTAGAGGGATTATGCTTATGTAGAGAAATGCCTATGTATACTGTATTGATGTATACTGTAACCATATTGTAAATAATGTAATTGTAAATAATGTAAGTTTAATTTTTTCAATAAAAAATCAAACAAATTTTCTTTATTTGATACAGCTGAAGTTGCTGTTCTTGTTTCCACTTCCTCACATCTCGCAGTTTTTCCATGTAATTACGCGTAGTTCTTCTTTCATGGGTTTTCCCGAGTTTATTCAGTGAATATGCCCATTCATAACTAATTCATCAGCAGCAGTTGAGGTTCCTAGTTGTTAACAAAGTGTTCCGTAGGGTTATGATAATTGGAACGTGTCGGATTTTGTGGGGTTAAAAACGTCACTGATTACGGGACACCATCAATGGAAATTAATGCAGGGCGCGTAGCCTTCATCAGAACCACAACTTTCTGAAATATAAAGCCGGAAATTAATCTCATATTTAGTCATGCTAACATAAAAGGCTTACCGGCCGTGAATGATAATCATCTACACGAGTAATGAACATAATATTCTACTCACTGAGCACTCGCTCGTTATTGTAGTGGAAAATCAAATCGATTTCCTTTTCCAGTTCTTTACAAGGATAAAAAAAGGTAAATTTTTATAATGCTATTTTTAATAATTTTTCATTTTCTAAATGATTTAGTGTCAAGTACTTGCACTTATAGTTGCTGCTTAGGTGTACTTCCGTCGGAAATAGAAAAAATGTCAGTTGTTTTTTTGACAACCATGAAGAGAAAATTTATTTAACGTTTTCACTCTAGGTAATACATGGGAAAATGGCTTGTTGGTATTGAGCAGCTTTTACTTTTCTAAGAAGTCAAGACATTTCAGTTCTTTAGTTCGCTCCTGGCAACATATTACCTTTATAAGCGATACTTCAAGAGACATTATTAGTGCGGCAGCTGAAGCATCTAAGTGGAGTCACCAGAAAAATAAATAATTAAACGAAACAGTTACAATTGACGGGTCTTTATGAAACAATTTGTTACATTATATATATATATATATATATATATATATATATATATATATATATATATATATATATATATATATATATATATATATATATAAGTCACACATATAAATATATATATATATATATATATATATATATATATATATATATATATATATATATATATATATATATATATATATATATATATATATATATATATATATATATATATATATATATATATATATATATATATATATGTATATATATATATATATATATATATATATATATATATATATATATATATATATATATATATATATATATATATATATATATATATATATATATATATATATATATATACACACACACACATATATATATACCATCATCAGGTGACAGGAGCAGAGACTCACATGATAAACGATCAGATGTTCATGGAAAGGCGTTCCGCTCACGTTGCATTTATTCAAAAACCGACGTTTCACATCACTTAATTCATTTTCAAGGCTGAAAAAGCTGTTGCAGTAATAAATAATTGTATACATAAGATAATAAGTGGTGGCAAAAGTTAGACTAAAAACAAAGGTAAATATAAGTGAAATGAAATACAAAAACAAATGAACAACCGTGTTGACGATGATTGGTTGTTGAGTGTCTGAACAAAGAGTTTGGTCATTATGGACTCAAGGAAGGTTAATTCCTCCTCACTCTTTACTTTTCCCAAAACTTTAAAATCGTTGACGTCCATATGAGTTTTGCATATCTTCACCTAATTTCTTATATTGATTGGTCGGGACTGGACAGTTTGCTCCCAGTTCTGTAGCTCACCCCTTGATGAGAGCAGATTCGAACCCTCAGTGGTCTCCTAGTGCATCCGATATATGTGCCCAGACTACATCTGGGACAGGAATATTTATAAATTATGCTGAATGCAAGCAGAGGACTCACTCTATCCGTAGACTGGAATAAGGATCCGATGGTTTGTGGGTTCTTTGGAATTAACTTTAAACTTAAAGCTGTAATGCCTTATTAAATAAACTAACGCACTTTCTCCTAAATATATTTTCATGCAAGAAGGAGAATTTTGCATACAGATAGCTTGGGAACGGTATGAATTACAGGTAGATCATTCATCTTATGTTAAGTATATCTTAGTTTAACCAGACCACTGAGCTGGTTAACAGCTCTTCTAGGTCTAGCCCGAAGGATTAGATTTATTTTACGTGGCTAAGAACCAGCTGGTTACCTAGCAACGGGACCTACAGCTTATTGTGGAATCCGAACCACATTATGACGAGAAATGAATTTCTATCACCAGAAATAAATTCCTCTAATTCTTCATTGGCCGATCGGAGAGTCGAACGCTGGGCCAAGAGCGTGCTAGCCGAAAGCTCTACCCACCCCTTCCAATGAAAAACTCATTCATCTTAAAATTAAGCAGCCTGTTAAGGGATGCTTTTAATACCCATTCTTTCTTCTAAGAATACCCCTACGGACTCGCTAAATTTCTCGTTCCATTACTTGAACTGTTGACGAAGAGCTCTTATGCACTGAAGATTTCAGTGAGCTTCAAAGAGGAGATCATAAAACAGGATTCTGATTTAGCCATGGCAAGTTTTGATGTCGAATCTTTGTTTACAAATGTTCCTGAGGGAGAGACGATAGATATTATTTTAAATAAACTGTTTCCTTATGAGGATTCTCTTTTTAATAATTTCAACAAAATTTCTTTTACACAAGCTTTAGAGTTGGCCGTGCTGGACACGGCCTTTGTTTTTGATGGTGGTCTGTATAGACAGGTGGAAGGGATGGCGATGGGAAGCCCCATAGGCCCGACCTTCGCCAATATCTTCATGAACTCACTGGAGGAGCGCATAATGGACATTGGCCCTTAGTTTTCACCCTCTATTTTACAAACGATAAATTTGCGATACGTTTGTCCTTTTCATACATGATACTTTTTTCCGAATACATAAATACCAGCACCCCAGTATCAAATTTACTCTGGAAAAGGAGTCCCACAACTCAACTCACTTCCTTTCTTGGACCTCCGAACCACGAGAGATAAAAGAGGTTCCCACATTGGCACTTTCAGAAAAAACACTGTTCCTGTGTCCTTAACTCCAAGATGAATTCTGTATCTACTCTCCTTCACAGGGCATTCACGATTATGATTGCCTTAAATGATGAAACCTCGTTCTTGACCAATTATTTAAAAAACAACTGCTTTCCACTCATTATATTTTATAATCTCTTAACAGGCTGCTTAATTTTAAGACGAATGATCTACCTGTAATTCATACCGTTCCCAATCTGTGTGTATGTAAAATTCTCCTTCTTGCATGAAAATAAATTTAGGAGAAAGTGTATTAATTTATTTAATAAGGAATTACAGCTTTAAGTTTAAAATTAATTCCGAGAAACCTACGAACCATCGGAACCTTATTCCAGTCTACGGACAGAGTGAGTCCTCTGTTTTCATCCAACATAATTTATAAATATTCCTGTCCCAGATGTAGTCTGGGCACATATATTGGATGCACTAGGAGACTACTGAGGGTTCGAATCTGCTCTCATCAGGGGGTGAGCTATGGAACTGGGAGCAAACTGTCCAGCCCCGACCAATCAATATAAGAAATCTGTAAAGATATGCAAAACTCATATAGACATCAACGATTTTAAAGTTTTGGGAAAAGTACAGAGTGAGGAGGAATTAACCATCCTTGAGTCCATAATGACCAAACTCTTTGTTCCGACACTTAACAACCAATCGTCGTCAAAACGGTTCATTGCCTAAGGTTTTTGTTTTTGTATTTCATTTCACTTATATTTGTCTCTGTTTTTAGTCTAACTTTTACCACCAATATGGAGGGTGTCTTGCATTTTCATTGTGTTATCGTGCTGATTCTTTTTTAAATATAGATGAGGAAAAAATAAATTTTGTATATACTTTTTATCTTATGTATACAATTATTTATTATTGTAACTGCTTTTTCAGATTTGAAAATGCATTAAGTGATGTGAAACGTCGGCTTTTGAATAAATGCAACGCGAACAGAACGTCTTTCCATGAACACCTGATCATATATATATATATATATATATATATATATATATATATATATATATATATATATATATATATATATATATATATATATATATATATATATATATATATATATATATATATATATATATATATATATATATATATATATATATATATATATAAATACTCTTCACAATTGAATACCTAATTGGAGTCTTCCCTTGGGTGCCTCAGGGCTCCTCACCCTTGTGGTTCAGGCCATTCCCAGGCCCGTTTCCCTGGCCCGTCAGGAAACCACCTATTTCCATCCAGGAAAGCATCCTATGAGGAGGACCTTCCCCTGGCAAGGGTGCCCTTAAGGAATGGTTTCCCTAGGACGCCTTGGGGTCCATCACCCTTGTGGTTCAGTCGTTTCATAGGCCCACTTCCCTGGCCTGGCAGGAAACCTACCTCCATCCAGGGAAGCAGCCTCTGAGGACGACCTTCCCTTGGCAAGGATGCCCTTAAGGAAGGACATCCCTAGGGCTCTTTGGAGCCCACCACCGTTGTGGTTCAGGCCTTTCCCAGGCCTGGCCTGGCCAAACCTGCCTCCCTCGAGGGATGCAGCCTCTCAGGAGGACCTTCCCTTGCCAAGGTGCCCTTGAGGAATGGCTTCCCTATCTCACCTTAGGGCCCCTCACCTTTGTGGTTCATATCTTTCCGAGGCTCATTTCCCTGGCCTGGCCAGATATCTACCTCTTTCCTGGGAAGCAGGCTCTAAGGAGGACCTTCCCCTGCCAAGGGTGCCCTCAATGGATGGCTTTCCTATTGCACCTTAGGGGCCCCTCTGCCTTGTGGTTCAGGTACTCCTTACGCCTGACTCTACAGTCTGGCAAGAAACCTACCTCCCTCCAGGGAAACAGCCTCTGAGGAGGACCTTTCCAGTCAACTGGTTCCTAGCTGTTAGCTTTAGAATTTCCCAAGGGATAAACTAGGACTTGCGACTAGATTAGCTGGTCAATATTCGAGGCAGGCAAAATATAAGATATCGTGGAGTTATTCCCAGTGATTTTTGTCTAGCATGATACTGAAAATGATCCTGTGCTTTGTTAAGGGGATCGGCCGCCTAAAAAACCCAAAAAATCTTTAAAAAATTCGATTTGCTGAAAAAAAATTCTATGGCTTCGTATAGCGTTCAAGAATGTGTCCACGAAATATTATGCTAAAATTTGCCTTATTTCTCTAGTTATGGCCTCAAATGTAACAATAACTATATACCCATAAAACACCAGTAGCGCAAATGATTTAGTCTGGTATAGTTTTTGCGATGTATGTTACGAAAACTTCCTTTGAAATGAAATGTATAATGTCAATAATATCCTACTTGGCACCTTTTAGTTATTCCTAGCCATGACAACGCACACGTCATACCATGACGCCGACTGTGGCCGAGAGTTGCCTATAAACTTCCAAGCCAGAAGGACACGTTTTTCACGCTCGCTAGCCTTGACTGAACTCTGTATTTTCTGCGGTGTTTTTGTTTTTTCACCGTGCCTAAAAGGTCCAAGAGTTCACTTCATGCTTCTAGAATGCTGAAAAGCCAAGTGGAAAAGTCCAGGCGAGAAGTAGAAGAAAGAATTCAAGAAATTAGTGCCATAGAGGGGAATGGAGTGACGGAGAGAGAGAGAGCTGTCGCCCAGCAAACAGCGCAGGCAGCGATCTCTGCTGACCAGAGACCAACCACATCTACCCCTAAAAGCCTCTTTATTCGTTCATCACTACTAAAGGGCAAAGATATTTTAGAAGAAGAAAGCAGTAGCTCGGAGGCTGATATTATAGACGATCGTGAAAATAAAATGATCATAATAAGTGAAGCAAGACTTGATGAATTACTGGAATCACGAATCCCTAATTGTGAATGTAAAGTAATTTCCAGGATCCATTTGGCAAGGGATGGATTCGAGACACTAATAAAAAAGTGTAGGCAACTATGATACCCTAGAGTAATACCTTGCAACAAGATCAGACAGGGGGGGACCAGGAACCTAAAATTTATAATAATGTGTCTAGGCATGTGATCAATAATCAATTAATATTCTTATTTATAATAATTTTGCATTAATTAATAACCAAAAATAAAAATTAAAACCATAAAATTAATTGTAACACAGTCTTTGAAGGCCCTTTTACTTTTTTATGTAACTAAAACTTTGAAGGCCTGTTTCTCAAAACATAAGTTTTCTGTTTATCAAAATATATCTCCTCCCTTAGTATTGGACCAATCTAAATGAAATTTCATATATAATATGAGGAAACATGGTAGATTAAAACAAAGCCTGGGATTTTAATATTTTGAGTTTCTGATTTTTGGGCAATTTTTTCTGTAATTTTTCCAGGGAAAATTTCATTAAAAAAAAAAAAATTCATATCTCGAAAAATAATTGAAAAATAAAAATCCCCGGCTTTGTATCGAAGGTCCATATGTGTTTTATACGTGGTTCAAATCTCATCCCCTTAAAACCAAAAAACAAAGGAGGAGATGCATTTGAAAATGGCCATTTTTTATTTAAAAATGCTCTGGCGTCACAAAACCTAAGGTCACTGAACAAAATTTTTTTCCCCAGGTAGTTCCAAATTATATCCTTTAACAAACCCCCTATATCAACAACCTGTCGTTAAAAAATCTCTCGAAACCTCCTGTAGCTATCCCCTAAATTTATGTGGATTTTACCTGATCAACATTTGCTGTCCAATCTGTAACCCTACTAAGACATATCAGAAATTGTTGAGTAAGGGTTAAATATGAATTGCTTAGGAAGGGTTAAAGGTGTTATGTTTTTCAGGGCAGAGGTTGTCTCATAGTAGAACGAGAGAAATACCACTTGGCGATTCTTTATCTCAAGTAGCTTCTCTCTTGTATTTGTCATGTGTTGTGTGTTGAGATATCAGGACTCAGATCTAAAAGGGTTAGTTGTCTGTGTGATGAGATCAGTTCTTCGAGAGGTTCTTGTTTACCCAGTTGGTGAGTAGCTCATAGCTCTCTGAGCCAGAGAATAAATTATCTTGTTTATTTTCATCCTCCAGAGGAAGAAATTCTGTTTATTCCTGTTGAAGAAGAAGAAACTCTGTTTATTCCTGTTCTCTCCCAGAGTGACCCATTTCCAAAAATACCTAACTGGCAACCCAGGTTTAACCTCATAGAAGATTTCTGGTAAAACTGATCAGTACAGACTGAGACTGTAGAGGTAGGTTGGTCTCTCTCTCTCTCTCTCTCTCTCTCTCTCTCTCTCTCTCTCTCTCTCTCTCTTCATTCAGAAGAGAGTAAGATTTGTGGTCACTCTCCCAAACATATAAGTTTTGGAAACTGTTAATAATATTTAATGCTCTGGTAGGATCTGACGTAAGAAAAGAGTGTTAGCAGTGTTACAGGCCTTAGGTAAAAGTGTGTTTTGTTGCAGCAAAAGAGTTGTGTAAAAGTGTTCAGAAACTTGTATAAAGTAAAGTGGTTTTCTACTTATTTTTTACCATGGTAAAAAATAAGATACTTTAAAAGCAATTTTGCCTTAGTGGAATTATTGTTGATAAACCTTTTGTGTATTTTTGTATGTTCTTGTTTTTACATTTTTGTGTTCTTTTGTTTACAATTTCATAGTTTTACCCAAACTTTTGTGTTGGTGATTTAACATTTATTTAATTAGCACTTTGTATGTGTTGATACTTTAACACTACATACTTGATTTTATTTTCATTTGTTAAGATTTCTTTTCAAATCTGGTAAGTCTTAATAGTTTGAATTTTGCTCTGTAACGTAATTTCTTGATAAGTTAAAGTTTTGTAAATTAATCTTGCTTAAGAATTAACTAAACCTTATTTGTTTTCAAATAATGGTAAATTTTTTCAGATTGTGAATTCTAATTAGAACTTTTGAAGTTAGAAATAAATTTTTGTATTTAAAGTTTTAAAAGCACAGTGTTTCATTTTTGACCACCAGTGAATAGGGTTATTTTGTGTATGCAAAAGGTAAGTAATAAACATGTTTTGTTCTCTTTCAGAAGTTCTTTAAAGTGAATTAAGAACAGGAAGTGTCTGCAACTAAGAGTTGTGAGTAAATGGGAGCAAGAATTTGGTTATAAGAGTATAAAAACTAGGAAGATTGAGTGATGAATGTTGATATGGATGATTGAAGAATGGTAGGTGAACTGGACAGGTTTTAGCGTTAATATAACAAATGGTGATAGGATTCACATCATGGGAGAAACAAGGAAGGAGCAAGACATGTAAAGATTTGGAGTTTCTTTGGGAGTCAAAGTGGGAATGCAAGAAGGGATTATTTAACCAAATATCTTTATGGAAGTGAAGAGTTGATGTTGAATGAGAATGAAAAATAAAATCTGTCGAGATGAACGTTTTTTCAAGAATAGCTTTCTCTGAAGTAGGAAAAGTGACCAAAAATGGAGATATACATGAAAATGGTAAAATATTTACCACAGGTGAAAGGAATTAAGGCCAATAGGTTGGTAAATAGAGTGTAAAATCATGATGAGTTACAAAAGGTAGGAGAGAAAAACCAAAATAGTGATACGCGGGGGTGGGGGAGGTGGAAAAGCTATCTGAACCCGAGGGGCCTTTCTTTCTTCTCTAGGAGGAGCGAGTCTACTAGCAAGATGGGTGTGAGTGGCGTGGTGTGATGTGTTGGGGTGGGGTGAGCTAAAGAATCTGCTGATGAGCTTGCTGTCTAGCTGTACGACAAGCAATTAATGCTGTGAATTTTGCTGTACATGGCGTTCATCCACGAAAGAAATTATATATTTATATTATATATAATCTCATGATATTGTCTTTAAAATGTATATCTTTCCATGATTTTGATAAATTTACTGTTCTAGTTATCATATGTTGTGTAATAATAATAATTATTGAAATATCGTATATAGTATAAATGTCAGATCTCAAAAGAGTTAGTGATTTCGATAACTTAACAGCATAATTTAGAATTAATAATACGTTTTAATAATAATGTAGTATGTGATCGCATATTTGTCTCCCAGCCACATTTTGTTTTGCTTCAATTATCATTGCGAAAGATTATGTGTTGATAGGTCATGGTAACAGTAGGCTGCTCAGTTCTGAAAACCAACTTTGGTTCTTTGTCTTGTTTTAAAACATGCCATTCATGATTAGCCAGCTGCAGTCTGTTTTGATCGTGTTAAGATTTCGTTGAAAGCTTCATCCCATACAATTTTCTGGTAAAGATGTGTACCCTTTTGAGAAATACGAAAAAGTTACTGCACCGTAGGAAACATGGCAATTGCATCATGTTTAAAAATTACACTGCTCTGATCACATATTGTTCTAACGCATTAGTTTTGACCCCAAAACATTTTGCTCAGAAAGTGATGTCATCATCCTTTTCTAGAATTTTCTTGTATCTCGTTCCCAAAATGCCTTAGTAATGATGTCATCTGATTGTTTTACTTATAGCTGGAATCCTAAAAATTTGTTCATTCTGATTTCAGTCCTGAACACATAAGAAGTTCTTTAAGAGAGACTGTTCTAGACGGTATCAGGCTGCGTACTTAATGGCTATACACGAAAAAATAAAGAAAAAATAATGTACTGATACCAGCCCTGTCATGGTTACTGTTTTTATCGAGGTTTTGAAATCATATGCGTTGTCTATGTTCCTAATGGGTTTCGTCCCTTGTTACCAGCATGAGTTCAAACGAGCAGACCAAACTGTGTTATGCTTTGCACTGGAAGGTATATAATTTCCTAATGAATGCAATTCCTGTCAAATTCACGGAATAGCACTTCGAGTCAAAATATCAGATCAGATCTGGCTAACGGTGGCGGCTAAGCAGCGGACTTCTGGTAACGAGAGAAGAGAGAGAGAGAGAGAGAGAGAGAGAGAGAGAGAGAGAGAGAGAGAGAGAGAGAGAGAGAGAGAGAGAATGGGCTCTGGACCAGAATCGAAAACGGACCCAGTGAACACAAGACCTCAGCGCTAACGTTAACCATATATTTACTAATGCACTACTGTCTCCTGAAATTACGTAAATCATTGCCAGATCGAGATTCTATTTGTTATTCACGAACAAACACAGATGACGCTTCTCAGTTGTTAATAACAATACAAACCAATGATTATTTAGGCTACTACGGAACGGAATGGAATACGAAATTTAGGCCAAAGGCCGACCGCTAGAACCTATGAGGTCATGAAGAAAAATTGAGAGTAAAAACGTTTTCAAGGTGTAACAGGAGGAAAACTTTGCAGTTGCACTAGGAAATAGTTGTTAGGATAGGTTGGAAAATACGATGAAATAAAAAGAATATGAACGGAGGTACAGTAAATGGAATGAAAGGGGTTGCAGCTAAGTTGGCGAAGGGACGTTGCAAAGGACCTTAACTAATGCCTTTAGCGCACCGCGTGAGGTGAACTGACGGCACTAACTCCCTACGCGAAATATTGACAATGATTCCAGCAAGAATGTGCCAAGTGAAGTTCAGTACGGAACAGTAGGTTCATGTCTTTCGAAAGTCCTTATCCAGTGACGTTATAAACATTACGCAAGTCTCACAAATCACTTTGGGTAAATTTGTAAGGATGGGTAAAAATTATTTGGTTCAACTTCCAAATAAATTATATCAATTATTTCATTTTATTAATTCTACGACAACTTTGTATTTCTGGGTTCCTTTGCTTAAACGTTTTGATCAGAATGACGCTTCATTAGACTTACCTGCATTTTAATTTAATCAAACCAAAATAATCGATTAGAAGATAACACTATTCAGAATCTGAACGTTGTCCCTTCATTTCCTTGTTTTGTTTTGTCTTCACTATCTGAGAGAGAGAGAGAGAGAGAGAGAGAGAGAGAATCAGAGAGAACCAGAGAAGATTGTAGCGTCTACTGCACTCCAAGACGTGAGGAATGCAAAAGTATTTAGAGAATGCCGAGCAGAGGATGTATTACATCCCAGTGCAAACTACGAAAACTATAAGTGTCGTCACTTGTCTTATGGACAGAACACAGCGCACGCAATATTCTCGTTATAGGGAACAAAAGATCGAGTATTTTTGGATACTATAGGGAATGACAAAAATGCACAACGACACGATTTGTAGGCTTAAAAAACTGAAAACAAAGCCCAAAAGCCCTAAATTCCAGGTCTGCATGTTACCAACATAATAACACATTGATCACCGGAACTGGCCTCATGCAATGGACGGGTAACACGAATGTCGACGCAATTTTGCCTGATTGATGGGCAACAGCTTCTTCAAATAAAATTCCCAAAAAGCACAATTTGTCAAAATTGATCTCCAACACGATGACAGTTAGGGAATGCAAAGGCAGAAGTAAGAGCACAACAAAAATAAAAATGAGTTTCCTTTTATTGGTATCATTTAGCTTATTTTCATTCAAAGCCTCTTTAGAACTGCACTCAGGTTTATTGGGAGTGTAGTTCCTTTGAGTTATTTGCAAGGTTGGCCAATGCTTACAAGAGATGTTCACTGGTGTTTTAGATGACTACACTAAAACTCCACTTTATTATTCATCAGTGTACGGCACAAATAAATCAGAACCCAGATCTTCGTTGGACTGGAAAACGTTAATAAAACCTGCCTGAAATATTGTTAACCACCTCATTCAACTATTAAAATTGATAAATGAATATAAACGACACCGTGGGATTTTATTATTACTATTGTTATATTCAGAAAATGAAACCTATCCATATGAAACAAGCCACTTTTAGTGAGCCACTGGCTTGAAATTCAAGCTTCCAAAGACTATGGTGTTTATTTGAAAGAAATATCAAGGTAATAGGAAATACAGGAAGAAGGGATCAGTTATTTGAAAACAAAAATAAGAAAAATAGAAAGACACTTACTAGATTTTTATCCATGTCCGCGATATTTAGCCACCTGGAATAAGCAGTAACCCAGTTATGATAAACAGCCAACGCTGGAAGGCGGCTTCAAGTCTGAGCTTGAAGAAGAATTGTTTTCTGAGTTATAGGACCCAATAAATCGGGGAACGCTATTAAACTATCAGCGGTGAATATCGGAATGATATACCGGCACTGTTACTTACCGCGAGATTAAACGCACAATACATTTTCAAGAAGGTTTCAGTTAACAGGTTAATTCGTAAAGAACATTTCTCGAGGAGAATTAATTACGAACGCGCATGCTATGTAGGGCGCATGTTCTTCAAGAACCTGATAATTGAATTCGCATTGAAATTTCACACTATTTATTAATGCAGGAAATTCCTCGCTGTTATTATTATCATTATTATTTTTATTATTATTATTATTATTATTATTATTTATTATTATCCAGAAGCGAAACCCCTAATCATATGGAAAAAGACTACGTGGGCCACTGACTTGAAATTCGAGCTTTAAAAGAATACGGTGTTCATTTGTAAGATGTTACAGAAGGTAATAGGAAATAAAGAAAGTGATCAGTTAATAGAAAAGTAAAAAAGATAAATAAAATAAATAAATAAATAAAAATATATATAAATTAGTAAAATACAAGATGAACTGCTTTTGGGTAGTGATGCAATGCATCTGATGAACTTTATGAGTTTAAGTTAAATGTTGATGACTTTTAAAGGGATATCTACTTACCCAAGTACATGACATATAAATTATCAATCTTATAAAAGTAGACACATTTCAAAAAAGGCTGGAACAACAACAACAACAAGAACAGCGACAGTTATGACCAAATATACACGATGGAGGTGTAATCAGATATCCAGCGCTGTCGCAACATTGTGAAATTCAGTGTGATTACAAGAAGTAAAAGCATTTCATGACCCAAATGGTTAGGTAAATCGACTTTAAAATACTTAAATTGTACACTTCTAATGTGGTAAATATTTATGACATACCCTATAATTTGCTTAAAATTGTTTAAGCAAAACTACAAGCTAAAAAGAAAAAATAACGTTTGTTCATACAAAATTTTAAAAATATTCCTATTTTAAATTGCTAGTAAATTATTCTAAGGAAAGATAAAGCTACATAAGCACCAACAACATTCTGTTATTTATCGGCAGCATGACTTGTTTCAGAATATGAATTACTAAGTATTTTCATGAATTTCATCCTGATCAAAGCAGGTGACATTTTTTACCCCCTTTTTTTATCCAGCCTATTAATTTTTGGTAAGAACGCGATTTTGGAAAAAGATAAATTACAGAATTTCATACTTAGATTAAAGCTAAAATTCTAATACCTTATGTGACAGTTTTTTCTTAGAAAATGCGGGCTCTGCGATTGATACGAGGAAAGACCCAATGCCTGATGAAAATCTGTTATTATAAGTGAGTGATGACATTAACGACACAATGGAGTTTTCAAATTTTCCCGGTGACAATTGGGTGGGTTTCTGGTTTCTCTGCCGGGACACCTGATGCAAATCATAAATCAATAAAAAGAAAAAATAGACAAACTATTCAATAGATATAACTTAAAACAGAAAATTAAATAAAAATATAAATAGATTAGTAAATAAATAATAAATACAGAAATAAGGGCAATTATAATTGTCCTTACTTGAACATATAAATGTGGTAACATTCACTTGAATAATACCAATACCGAAAAAGCTTAACATTTTCCTTTCTCAATGCAATCAGCTAATAAAAAAATCTTCTTAACAATGGAAACTAAAAATCTAAACATAATAAATAAGCATTTTCGTCTTTCGTCAATATGACTGTGGCACTTTGTCGACTAAAGCTAACCTAACAAATACTCAATAAGTAATAGCAATCAAGAAAATATGTAAAGCAACATTTGTTTTAATGAAATTCCTACAGAAATTTCATCTTCAAGCATTTTTTTTAATCAACAGTACAATACCGATTTGATTTCATGAAATACAGTGTAGGCTGTCAAGCCAAAATAAAGTTTCGACCTTGCAGCACTCTAAGCAAGCGTAAAGGAGTTAAAGCAGTCGACAGCATGATAAGAAGGATTCAGAAAATAAAGAAAATCATGTGAAGTACAATGACCTAAAGGTGGAACTGGGAAAAAACTCTGCAGTTACACTAAGTAACAGTTAAAAACTGCACAGCAAAACTGAAGAACAGAAGCAGGAATGGGGTAAAGTAAAATACTAATAAGTTTTGTGCATCTAGGGACCGAAGGACACTGTAATGCCTACAGTGCACCACGTGAAGTACACTAACGACTATCCCCTCAAAAGAGTATGGTACAATATTTGCCTTGTCCACTCACAGCTCGTCAATGTTTGGATCAGTCACTTGGCTTTGATTATTAACCCTAGTTAAATTTAATGGCAGATAAACTATCCATTAAAGGTTCACTTTGACGTGAAATAAACGTCTGTCGATTGCCTACCTTGAAGACTGGAGAACGGCATTACTGCAAGGTTCTTGCCTACTTTTTAACTGAAATAAAAGGAACACATGATCACTTACGAGCTAAAGGGCCCCATAATATGGATGGAATAGAACTTAAATAAAGATTACTAGCCTAAAAACTCGAACATGCCTTTATTAGACCTTACTTAAATAAAAAGGACAGCATATCTAAAATCAGAGTTGTTATTCCACTTTTAATTACTGCTAAGCTACCACAGACGGTTGACGTAAGAATGGGCACTTGTAATGTATGAGCATTTTGTAAAGCTCTCCTAGACTCAGGATTCATTTTCTTCCGTGATTAACTCTTTAAAGTCTTTTCAAGAAAAAAAATTCTTTTTCCAGGCCTCAGTTTTGATATCTAACTTTGTATGCGTATGGCCTCTCCCCTTAATCCACAAAACTTACATATTTAACGTACACCTAAAAGCATTCAGAATATGTTACGAGAAAAAGGTTTTTCGGTATCGTACTGGATCCAGGAAGCTCAAAATATAGCGTTGGAGATGCAAAACAAAAAGGTTTATCAATTAAGAATGTCGGCTGGATAAAATAACCCACTTACGTTCAGTGTGGTGATAGAATGCCAAACAACTGAATCTTTCATGCTTCCACAATTTTCATGCGCCAAATAAAAACACTAAAAATTCTAATGCTGCCTTGTTAATAAAATCATCACAAAAATGTATCTAGCTCGAGATTATTTAAAATTCATCATGGCAACGGTGTTCCAAAATAAATGCATAAAAACTGCAAACTGAAATTCCCAACATATGCATGCACACAAGTGTTTATTAAATCCATTTTCCATCATTCAACCAAGCGTTCAATCTATGCTTCATCAGTGTTTATTGGTCCTACCGTCAGCCAGCCTCGCAGTGTGCTTGCAGACTCACTAACGCAAAAATCAATAATTCTATTTTCGAAAAACCTTCAGTATGATTAACACATGACAGACACGCTAGAGAAATTATATAATAAGTGTGGTAAATACGCATATATGATGGTATTGTAAGAGGTGCAAAAAAACCAGCAGGTAAAAGAGTACTGCTTTACAATGTAAAAATAGACAGAACTCAAAATGGATATAATCTTGATGCCTGTGAACGAAGAAATACAAGATACACAATTGACAACAGGTGAACAAATATATACACAGTCTAAATGATTGAATTCGTGTGACCTGGCACGTTAGGCGTGACCAATTGTATGGCGAAGAATATGGGACGTCACCATAGAAAACTTGCTCAGCGGAGACTTTTGAACGACGCGTTCAGTAGAGACTTGCAGACGGCTTTGCAGGTGCCTTTACAGTATTTCCTGTGGTAATAGGCATATATGATGGTATTTCCAAACTGAGTGCAATAACACCTTCAAATACAAAAATGAGAAACATTACCACGAATTCAAGCCACCAGCTACCATATTCTGAACGAAACCTCGGCGGGGAATACATCTATGAATACTGAACACGGGACGGAAAAATCTTTGACTCGATATCAAGCATTAAACGCACTCCTATGTGCATGCATGACAGCTCAAAGAGAATCTAGCAAAATAATATTTTTTGAAGTGTTCTACGCAACTGAAACCATTTATAAAAAAATATGTTGTAAAAAAACTGCAGGGAAAAGGATGCAATTGAAAAACGATAACAAGAAACACCAAGGACATACGCTTTATCTGGGTTTTAAATGACATTCCCGATCTCGGAATAAAAAAAGGGGGAGGTGGCAGTTCTGTTTGTGTCTTCATCTGAATTCCCATAAAACTCCTGCGGTAAAAAAACACGATGAAAGGAACCTCTGATATATTATACTATTACGAAGAGTACGAAGGGCGTTTCCTGGATATTCGTAAAGCTGGAAAATTCATACAGAGGCTTATACAACTGGAAACGAAATTATATCAAGATTACGATGGTACAAATATTGCTGTTGTATTTATGGTCAACATTACAAAAGAATTTCTACAGGTTTAAATCAAATAACTGAACAGGATTTCAAAACAGTTCATCAGCTTCAGTTGTATACTTATTTGTTTGTTTAAAAACTCGTCTTACATCTCGTGCGTAAACTACCAAAACAATGACAGTAATGCTGAAATCACGACTTAAGATATTTAACATAACAAAACCATAAATTACATCATTAGAAAAACAAGTAAAAAAATGCGCCCAAGTTTCTTCGACGCCATGGAGTTTTCTGTATAGCGTATAATGCTGTATAAAACTCTCAGACACTGATCATGAAACTTTCAGCCACGATCCGGTGTGGCCTGTCTTATAGCGTTGCCATACGCACGATCCTGGCTAGCTTTACCTTAAATAAAATAAAAACTACTGAGGCTAAGAGGACTGCAATCTGGTTCTGTTTGATGATTGGAAGGTGGATGATCAACATTTCCAATTTGCAGCCCATAGGGCCTCACTGAAGTTTTTAAGATCTGAGGGTGGACAGAAAACGTGCGGATGGACAGACAAAGCCATCCCAATAATTTTCTAGAGAAAACTAAATCCTTATGACATAGCATAAAGGCATCAATTGCCTAAAAAAATCGAAATGAAACATAAACGGTGAAAGAAGTATGAGGCACCTAAGAAAGGATATCAATTAGCAACCCCTTTACACACAGAAATAACACTTGGTAATTATTTCCATTCATAAGAAATACTTAGTCATTTATAACATGCCGAGAGTCGTGACATTCTGATCAAAGAATAAAATATTAAATGAACGACGATAGTAAGTCTGAATGCCTTGCCTCATCCTGTTCTGGCTAATTTCAAACGGCGATATAATATACAGTAATTAAGAAACATAAAAACGAAAAGGTATCATTAACAAATGAATAATAACCCAATGATGCTAAAATAAAAGGGACAAACCTAAAAGGAACTATCTTAAAAGTAGAAATAAGGAATAAATGAAAGGGAAAAAGATACGTGTGGGAGGTTAAAGAATGATGTTATTGTATGTTTTCCTAACATGAAACACGGCGAGACGAAGCCAAGCAGTATGATAATCTTCAATCACTTGTTTTTCACAACAATGTAGGATTACAAGAAAGAAAGCAACATAAGCTCCAGTTCAACACCTGGTCTCTTCAAACAATTTTTCCTAAATCAACTTATAGGTGACACGAAGAGAATCTTATGAATGAAAGTTTTTCGATACAATAAACCTACGTGTTCTGAGCTCTCGACTGCTCTTGGTAACAAAACGCCTCTGCATAAATATTTTATCTATTTATTTTCCTTTCATAAAAGTGCCTCTCCTCATTTAAGGCTTACTTTCCATATTCCAATGTTGAACAATGTTTCTTTTGAGAGGTTTGGTTAGGGCATATTCTATTTCCTGGGAGGCAAAGTACCCACACCGGTAGGAGTTGGACTGTGCCCCAGGCTAGGTCATATCAGATTAAGGCTCTATTAATTACGGTGACAAAGTGAGGATAAGGTTTTCCCTCCAACACGAATTAAAGTTTTTCTGTCTGTTCTGTTGTAATTCAAGATATGTTATGATGTATTTTGTCGTCTGACGCAATATCTTTGAATATAGAGTTACAGAATAAGGGTTTGTTGTTTAGGATTTTGTTTTGGGGAGGTATTTAGTATATCGGACCGAACGGGTCTGATCTTTTACGGGTTGGGATATGTCAGTTAGGAGTTCGGAGAGGTTTAGGAAGATTTTTGATAGGGATATCGAATTCGAATATTTGGGATTTTTCAGTTCTCTTTTTAAACATAAGGAGCTGTACCATGAGTAATGGTAGTTGTTAGGATCATAGGAGCGATTGCCATTAAGTCAATTGCTACTATGTTGAGAATTAGTTATATTGCAAATATTCGCTAACCGGAGTAGAACCTGATGTCTTTTACGAGATATGATACCTTTCAGATGTTTAGGATTGCCTTTCGTTGTTCAGTGTATTGATAGGATTCTTGAGTACTTTTTCTGTTGGATAGAGTTTTTATGAATAGTTCCTGAGAGTTAGTGTACTTGATAGTGAGTTGACTGTGGAAATTCCGGGTACCAACTTGAATTGTTTCACATTGAGAACATATGACCTTTGCACTAGTAGTCTTATTTGGTTCAGTAATAATATGGTATAGGGAATAGACGAGTTACTTTTGATATGACTGTCGATATGACCGACTCATTTCAGAAAATACCACTCCCTCGAAATGGAGAGGTTGGAATAGCTTCACCGTCCTCAACATATGAGAAAGCTGTCAACATTACTTCTGCACTTTGGAGAGATGTCAGGGCAGGATGTCTTCATGTTGCTGTACTTTCGAGGAGACGTTGGGTGGCGCAAAAAGGATTTGCGAGCCATTCATTTTCGTCGGATCGCTGGGAGACGCAAGAATACATTCAGCTTGGACTGGTGCAGTCGCAAGCCTTTCAACTTGGGCGGGATTACCGTTGGCGTGCGCAGTCGCAGACCTTTCAGCGTGAGGCAGTACCAGGAGCCCGAATCGTCTAGATTAATGCGTTTCTTGAATGAACTGGTTGTGCTATAATATCTGTGTTATAAGATATATATAAGTTTTGCACCTAGACATTTTGAGGTGGGGTCCACCTCAGGTGCGTGGACCAAGCAATCTGTAAAGGCTCGCGAAGGTGACCTTTGAAAAGTAGGGTCAGCTATTCGCAGGGTCCATTTTCACTATACGCAGCAAATAGGAAAATGCTGAAACATTCGCATACCACAAGGGTCGAAGAAACCACCTTGGTGACAAGACACGGGCTGGCAAATGCGTTTTCAGCAAAGAACGTTCTAGAAGCTGAACCAGTTATAAAATCCGGTTTTGAAGGATGCATGTCGATAGTGACGCCTTGAAATACAGAGGCGTGTCTTGCTGAACTTTGACCTCGAATGATGTCATACAAAGTACGTTCGTTCGTGCGTTACATAATGAATATAATGGGAGGAACCGTTGTTCGAATCGGACTTGTGAGATCCGATTCATGTGTGTCTGAAGATGTGAGTGATTTTTCAAGGAGACTGTCCCAGAGGACTTGTGGAGTGAGTAAGAATTCATATACGTTTTTAGACTTTGTTTTTCAGAACTGTGAACACACGGTATCTCCTGTGACAGTGGAAGATGTATTTCTGCAATTTTTACATTTTATGATTTTTAATGTGACGTTTCTTCTTTCACAGGTATTTCTGTTCCACTCCATTCCTATTCCTTTTCTCTCTCCCTCCTACAAGGATGAGAGTGGTATGACATTTGAGATGACCTGTTTTAATTGACTGACGTGTTCATGTTTTGACAGATGAGTTATTTTCTGTAATTGGGGTTTATGATTTTGGAGCATTATTTCCTTAGAAGATTTTCTGATAGTTATGTGAAACATTTGATTTCATTCTTCGTAATTTTTAAGAAGTTATTTTCGTTGATTTTGTCAATAAAGGGTTTTAGTTTTGTACTTAGTATCTCATTCCAGTAGTCCTTAGATTTTAGTTAGGGAAAGATATAACTTATGATGCCGGCTCACATTACTGCTATCATACAATGTCTCCGGAATAAGCGAGATTAAACCTCTGTTCATAAAACAGAGACTTAAATCAAGTATAGGCTCAGAAATGGCACACACACACAATATCACACACACACATATATATATATATATATATATATATATATATATATATATATATATATATATATATATATATATATACATATATATATATATATATATATATATATATAT
This sequence comes from Macrobrachium rosenbergii, assembly GCF_040412425.1. Classification (NCBI taxonomy): domain Eukaryota; kingdom Metazoa; phylum Arthropoda; class Malacostraca; order Decapoda; family Palaemonidae; genus Macrobrachium; species Macrobrachium rosenbergii. The sequence goes on along the minus strand of NC_089763.1, from coordinate 7,215,580 downwards.
ATATATATATATATATATATATATATATATATATATATATATATATATATATATATATATATATATATATATATATATATATATATATATATATATATATATATATATATATATATATATAAACAGTATATATATATATATATATATGTATTAAGAATAATATTGTGTGTGTGTGTGTGTGTGTGTTTTTGTGTGTGTGTGTTTGGTATTGGTTTTGCAACGGAGATACTTTCTTACCTGAGTTATAGCTACATGCAACAGATGACCATCATTCATGAACAAGAATGAAATGATCTCTAACAGTTAGTTTGATTTGAGGGAAAATCAATTTCTACATTAATTGACTATAATTACGCTAGATCAGAAGAATAACATAAGGGAGCTCTAGTCACAGGCTCCGTGGTACTTTCTCACGTTAAATAAAAATGCAATGGTGCCATTGACTAAGATGATGCTCTAAGAGATGTCTTAAAAGAGAATATGTGAATTACGCAAAATGAACTCATGTAAATCATATCTTGAGGAATCTTCAATCATTGAAGCTAGATGAAAAGAAAGGCACAGTGGATGCATGGTGTAACACATCTTAACACAGATTTCTGCAATAAGGAGAATCACACGATCACTTCAAATGTAGCAACAACAAGGCAAACGTTAATTACTTTGCTGAAGGCAGAGAGATGAGTCATTCAAGGTAAACATAATGCAATCTAAATTTAACTTACAGGAAATTCAACACAGTTGATATTAACACAGTTGCAAGACCTTTAAGCGTGTTTCAGGGAGAAGGGAGAGCGATGAAAAAAAAAAAGCAGTAAAAGATTATATACCGATAACTTGCACTTGCACTGTACCTGGATTCCCGAGATAGCTGTCTTGAATGTAGACTACTGGAGAGTCTCAAATGACTTGGGTTCGGCATGGGCAATGCAACGGTCAGCTGTCGGTTATATAAGGTCAAGGTCAAGAGTCGTCTGGGATGGATGGGGTGATATTGGCTTACAGCTGCTTGATTGGTCGTGACCGTGCCTCGATACTGACTCACTAGTGCCTCTCTCACCCGTTCAGTTGTTCTTTCATGTCCATTGGACCTCAGGAACCGGGCAAATCTCATCCAATCTGCTTTGATGCAGATCAGGACTTTTCCAAGTCGTACCTGCGGAAGGAAGACAATCGACAGAAAAAGTGGGCAGGGAAATGCACACAATAGAGGATCACTGAGAGAGAGAGAGAGAGAGAGAGAGAGAGAGAGAGAGAGAGAGAGAGAGAGAGAGAGAGAGAGAGAGAGAGAGAGGGGTCGAGGCCTGACAAAAGGCATATGTAATTTGGAATTTCCTGGGCTTGGCTGTGAAAGTCCTTCCTTCAATGTCTGGGTGGTCCAGACACTCTCCAAAGCTCTGTGCTTGTTGACATGCAATGTTTCTTAAATGCAGAGGGCTGTATAAGAATATTTGTGAAATCAATGCTCTTACATATATATATATATATATATATATATATATATATATATATATATATATATATATATATATATATATATATATATATATATATACATATACATATACACAACACACACAACACACACACATACACACACACACACACACACACACACATATATATATATATATATATATATTATATATATATATATATATATATATATATATATATATATATATATATATATTGTTATGATATACCTTCCTCCCACCTATGTAGCTGCTATCTAGCTAACTAGAGGATATATTTTCCATTAGCTTATAGCTGGCACTAATATGGCGGAATTCGTTGTTTTCACTTATAGGGATGGAGAACGCATGCTTCCCAGCCTACAGGAAATACCCACGCCTGGTAGAACAATGATTCCCCCTCTTAAAACCCCTGCTACCAGAACACACCTAGATTTCCCCCTTAAGATCGTACGATGCGGGAACAATACTCACAACCTGTCTCCCCCCCCCATCGCCTGAGCGGGAGTAGCAATTAGTGTTCAGGAAGCCCTATAGGCGTATCGAAATTAGGGGATGCGGTAGGATTTTATTCTGTCGGGCCTTAGACCTAAGGTCTCCTTTCCTCTGTGATTTTGCTGGTGTATGACCTCTTGCAGGGTACAGCTGGCCCCCCCCCGCCCCCAACGCCAATGCGCTCTGCTTCTCCAAAAAGCAGAGAGAGAGACTCTACTGATTTCGTCTGGAGCGGACGCTTTCTCCATCTCCGCTGGTGTGGCGATCGCCGACTACAGCCAATCCGATTGCAGGCGCCTATAACCATCATTAAAGGTTCGTATGTTGCGAGTCGTCAATTGCCAGCACTCTCCCTTGTACTTAACTCTTTAATTTCCATTTCTTTTAAACTTTTAACCTATTCCTCCACGAAACAATCTTCCCTTTGTCAAAATCTTGCCTGTATCCCCTGCCTTGCCATTTACTTACTTTGAATTCGAGTAAAGATCCCGATGTAACAATCATTTATCCTCCACCATTCCAATCTAAGGGGTAGTAGTTAAGTTATTTAAGTTAAGTGGCAAAGAGCTTAGTTAACTTTGGGTGCGTATAATTACATGTTCATAAAATAATGCACACACGGCTCTGATTCTCAGGTCATATTTACGTGCTTTCATCAAAAGCACCTTCTAGGATACGTTGTGTGTAGTATTTAAGAACGTATCTCCCGTAATCTTCTGTAGGGAGACTCCATTTCCCTTAGTTTGAGCAGGGCTAACGAAAACGTCTCTTTCAGGAGGAGACACGAGACACACATGGTACGATTGCAAAATTCCTTTGCTTCCCTTCCCGCCTGCCACCATTTCCTGGTCATAGTTAGAGAAGTTCCTGTTGTGGCCAACCACTTTCATGAAGTATTTCCTCCATCCTGGAACACCATCATAGGTATTTCTTTCCACGTAATCAGGGCAGACTAAATGTAATTATTACCATTGAACTGATTATTGCAGACTGAATGTAATTATTACCATTGAACTGATTATTGCAGATTGGCCCCATTCCTATTCACTTGCTGGTGGCCAATTCCCATCATTATTGTTACTGTGCCATGTTCTGAATCTGTCCCTCAGTGTCTAACTGTTGATTTGCTAATGTTAATTACTAAGTTCTATAAATAAATCACTGAAAATTGGCAAACGAATTCTAAATTCCAATATGGCGACCTTCCACCTTAAATTATAACTCCAGAAAAATTCTGAGGTAAGTCTTCACTTAAATCCCCTTTGTTTACAAACTGGACTCCTTGGATTTGTGGCAGCATCAATTATAATTTTGTGTGTAAATTCTCATCACCAGTCTTGTAATTATATATATATCTGTAATATATATATATATATATATATATATATATATATATATATATATATATATATACGATATATATATATGATATGACTATATATATATATATATATATATATAAAATATATATATATATATATATACTATATATATATATATTGAATATATATATTAACAACATGTATTATTAATTGATAAATGGGAATCAGCACAAAAGGCACTTTTGAGACTAATTCTTCAAGAAGATAATTGATAAATGATATTCACCTATTTCCGTTTTGCAAGTTCCGAAAACATTTTTGTAGTGTTTCTGTCCTCCCTCTTTCCTTCTTGCTGTACAAATTACTTTCCCATTAACTAAAAAAAGTCATATAAATTTTTTAAAAGTTCTATAGGCTATGTCTCAAATTAATTGGGAAACAGTTGAAGTATTTTACTTACAAAAACATACAATAGACTCGTTAACATTAGGAACATTTTTACGGCTGCTGGAAAAGGTTAGTAAATTTCGAAGCATAAAATTCACGTGCAATTTTTTTCCTTAACAAAATAGTATTGCTAAATGTTAGCCCCGTTTGAACTAGACCAACTGTTTCACTGATGCACTGAACAGAAAACTAAAACAGATTTCCATTAAATTCTACAAAGGGAATAGAATAATTATATTGCCAGCAAAACCATTTTTATTTCATTTACATGTCAATTAATCCATCACTTTTAACATGAAAATAAACAACTTGACGCTCTGAGGGAAGCCTTGATTTTTCATTAATTTTGATGCATTCATTTTTCAAGAGATCATTTGTTAGGTATCACGAAACTCTTTACAAGGTTCCATACTGAGTTGAAAGAATCTTAAGCTGAAAGAATCTTTTCATATTTTTCAATAGGAAAGGTAAGAGTGGCAGCAGGAGCTTGATGAAATCACTAGTGTTTAAACAGTTTGAAGGTTTTGAATTCAAATAATACCATGTCATCAGTTTCACCAAGTCCTATGCAATTATTCCTCTTTCTAAAAATGTCAGTAAACAAGACGAAAGCAGCCACTTAATAATAATAATGATGATGTTAAAAAGGGGAATCTTGAGAACCGCCGGAGACTTCCTGATGAGATAAAGGACCTAAAGGTCGCGATTTACCGGAAACCTTTATCGGATACGTGTAATAGCAAAATTAATTCTTAATATTCAGTAGATATCTTCATCATAACATTTAAAAGCACGTATCCTGAAAAGAAGAGTCGAGTGGTACTCAAGAGATTGCTTTCTGTTCTAAAAAGCGAACGTTGGTGTTTTTCTGCTTAGTGGAAGCAATTTTGTAAACAGTGGCTTAATTTCTGCAAAGTACACAGTTCACCGGCCTATGGACCTCGCGCTCTCACGTCTCAACTTTGGCATAACGACAAGGCGTGGGAAACCATTCAGTGGTCACATGACTGGAAGTGCACTCGTATGTAAAGTAGTGTTGATGCACATTATCTTATGATTATGAGAAATATATAACTAATTGCAGAATGTATATTGTTTTATCAGTGGTATTTATCTTAATACCACCTTTGGGATAAAAGGGTGTTGCTGTTCTAACTGATAATGCAATATTTGGAAACCTACCTTCATGGGTTCCATATACAGTAAGTGTGCAAGTTGTGTGAATGAGAGGCTGCCCGATCAGATCCCCGTGTTGCTTATATTTTTTTTTATAATAAAGACAAGGAAACTACAAAATGGGTCTTCTTAACAAACCACCAGTATAACATATGCAAGTCTCCTCATAAGGACTTAATTCCAGAGTTTTGTCAATATGTTTCCTTCACGGTATTATGCTAAGTATGTTTACATCCAGAGTAATTGAAATTTTATATTTATTTTCATTCACTAATTTAATTGATATCATTCGAGGCCCTTCGGGACTCTTATCTGCCTTGTTGTCGTTTCCCGGATTTCTTTCCATTTCTTTCTAGATAGTGAAGCGCTGTCATCAAATGCATATAGTCATTTTAACGCTTTTAGGTTTCCTTCTGCTCAAGTTTTTGACTTTACTGGATTCCAGTCATTTTGCCGTCTTATTTCAAATGGCAAAATTAAAATGAATTTCCAGAGAAAACAAAAGAAGATCGAGTAAATATATCAGAAAACAAAAGTTAAATAAAATTCTTAACTTTTTTTAATTTTAACTAAATATGGTGCATTTTAGGTGGCCAGCTATTCCTAAATTAATTATTATTATTATTATTATTATTATTATTATTATTATTATTATTATTATTATTATTATTATTATTATTATTATAAAGAGTGGCCAATCTTTCGTCTGTGAGTGAATTATTTAACAGATACCTAAGCATCTACAGTTATATATATTTTTCAAAAGCTTCTTTCCTTCCAAAACTGTAGCCTCATACAGTCGATAATCAAAATGACTAGTTTTCTCTCTGGGCTACTTGACCTCTGTTATCAGAGCAATTGACTTCAATTACTTGATTTAGGACCTATTACCGTTAAAATCTCGGGCTGAATTGAAGGTTAAGACGATTTCACTTATGCTTTACACAAATCGTTACTCATTCAATGAAAAACCGAACAGAACCGCAATCATCCTTATCATTACGTATTAACTGTGTGTATATCAAGGTAATTGCCGACGGTTTCGGAATTTTCACTTTAGATCACTGTTATGGTCATATGAGGATATGAATTATTTTATTGCCCCCCCCCCCCAAAAAAAAATACAAGAAGGCAGATGCAAATCTCATATTAATAAGCTGACAGTTTTTAGAACTAGAGCAAACCAGAATACGAATAAGTTTAAAGAAGAAAAATACCTGGAATAAAATCCTTTGGCCGGAAAGAGAACCCTCGGTTTGCTTATGTAACTCTTCGACGCCATGCTTGAAGGACATACTTGTAATGGGCGCCCTTTAGTTTCCCATGAATGGACAAATGATTGATCTGTGACTTAGAAAATGGTATTAATAATCTTGATTTCCTGCAGAATTGTTCATTTTCTTCTAAAACCTGACTGCTGTACCATAGAGGCTGGTCGAACTTTATTTGCTGCCAAAATAATCCATAGTCTTTTACAAAGAAAGTTTTGGGTGGTCAAGTTTTCATTAGATCCAGTAACAAAGGGAAGACAGAAAAGAAACTTTCCTGTTCCGTACCTAAATCCTTAACAAACAGATCTTAAGTAACATGGATGATAAGGTTGGACGAGAACTTAAGAAAGGTAGAGTGAGACTTACGAAAGGTTTTCGATTTGTCAGAAGCCTCACCACGAGTGAAAGAGTTATTTTCACGGCTGAAAGGATATAAAGAACATGTTATAAATGCCAAGTGTCCCTTTCTCGGAATAAAAAAGAAAGTATCACTAACTAAGGTACCAAAGAGCTTGCAAATATTTATTAGGGTCTTGATGCCGAAGATACTTGATCTGCTGTGCTGTTGCAGTAATAATTATATCACCCGCAGTCATCATGGTAATAATAGTAATCACAATTAATAACCATAAGAAGGAAAAGAAGGAGACAGCAATGACAAGCAGAATGAGAGTAACAAACAATTAAGAATATAATTGTCCGGTTTTGTTGACGATGATTCTTTCCAGTGTTCGACGTTTGAAAGAGAGAATCCATTTATTAGAGACCGGGATTTCTGTGAATAATGGCAAATGACATTGAACTGGATATCACAGTTCACTAATCCTACAGGATCTACGTGGGCATTCGTTTCCATTGGCCAATGTGCACAGTACTGCCAGACAGACATAATACTTATATATATCCTAGAGAGAGAGAGAGAGAGAGAGAGAGAGAGAGAGTGAAATATCATAAATTATATAAAGCACTCATGCTGGCCCAATGCTTTGTTAAGGGTTTTACTTTTTATCTCACAAGTTCCTTTAAAAAACTAGATAATTAAAAAAAACTCAAGTTGGTCAAATGCCCTGATGACGGTTTTCATGGGTTTTGCATGTCATAGTAATTGCTACATATCTCGGATGGTTGGTGCAAGCGGCAATTGTTCGCAAGGCAAAAAAAAAAAAAAAAAAACCAGCAAAGGAATCTCAGTCACTGGGATGTTCTTGACATCTTTCAAATATGTACGATGAGCTCAAACTCCTGCTCTCAATTGTGGCCATAATTAAATACAGTATTAATACTGTGTTCCACTGTCTCTCACCCTCCCTTTATCTCATTTTTTCTAATAATGTGTTTTTCCTTCACATTTACTCTCTTATAACAACAGATTAGCATTTGGAGATTACTTTGCATTTTCTTATTCGTAAATGTATCCCTGAATTCATATTTTTACAGATTTACAGTTTTAACAAATTTAAATAACAGCTATGCAAAAGAATGAAAAATTTTAACCTAACTGTGACATTAATTCCTTGTCAAAAAACCTATCAAAACAAATGAACAACGGCAAAAACAATCTCCACAAATGGGAGAGGAAACCAAAAGAGTCAGGAGCAACAACAAATTTTTTTTTTTTTTACTTTATCTTTGCTTTTCCATGGTTTTATTTTATTGAATCATATTCGTATTTCACCACCTTCTGTTCGAATATATATAACACACACACACATACATACACACACACACACACACACACACACACACACACATATATATATATATATATATATATATATATATATATATATACATACATATATACACATATATACTGTACAGGTATAAGTATGTATGCATAGTCTTCTGAAGTTTTAATTATTATTTAATTCAACGAACAACTTTCACAACTTTTGAAACTTATAAATGATTTCTCTTCCAGAAGTCAATTTTTTGGTGGCTGAGCTAAAATGTACTGTCGCTGTTCAAAGAAGGTTCACAAACCTGTACACTAAAGAGGCACCACACACGAATTGAAAACCCAGGTGGATGAAGAACTTTAAGGAAAATAGGTTCTGTTATTAAAAAATCAAGGTTTGGTAGACAATGTGTTGATGAGGGATCTAAAGCTTCTGTTTAACAATCCTTTGAAAGAAATCTGAGAAAGAGTCCAAGACGAGCATCTTTGGAGATGAGGCTTTCAAAATCTACTGTGCATAAGATTTTGCTGAAGAAAAACTTTAAATTAAAATGTACAGAATCCAAATGCATTAAATGTTGTTAGAAGAGGATTATCGTACACGACTTACTTTCTGTCATCAGTTCAGTGAAAGAATTAATGCTGATTATGCATGTTCGAATAATTTAATGTTCTCTGACAAAGCAACATTCCACATTAGAAGCAAGGTCAACAGGCATAACTGCTGCATTTGGGGCACTGAAAAGCCACAAGAATCTGTTGAAAGTGAAAGAGATTCTCTAAAATTAATGTCTGGCGTGCTTTGGGAAAGAATCGAATCATAAAGCCATTCTTTTTTGAAGGATGTGTTGTTAATGGTGATAACTATTTAGAAATGCTACAAAATGACATTATTCCTAAGTTTGAACAATTAGAACTTAATGAGGATAGAATTTTTCGACAAGATGGTGCACCTTGTCACTTTGCTCTGCACGTTAGGCAGTTTCTAACAGATAGACTGGAAGAGGTGGACCATTATTTTGGACTCCACATGCACCACATTTGACCCAATTGGATTTCTTTTTTATGGGACCATCTGAAAAGTATTGTTTGTTCAAATAAGCCTCTATCTGTAGAACACTTAAAAGAAGAGATAACTGATGCGACTGAGGGTATTACTGTAAACCAACTAAAATTTTTTTTTCCAAGAACTACAGAATCATATTTCTCTTTGTATTAGTAATGATGGTGGACGCGTTGAAAATTAACATGACGAATAAAAAAATTAGGTCATTCTTTTTCTTATCTTTTTACAGAGTAATTGTACCATGTATGGTTACGAAGCTACAAGTATTTTAAATTTGCACAAAACTTATGGATATCTAGATTATATAACTATATATATATATATATATATATATATATATATATATTATATATATATATATATATATATATATATATATATATATATATATATATATATATATATATATATATATATATATATATATATATATATATATATATATATATATATATATATATATAATATATATATATATATATATATATATATATATATATATTCAGGGTGCGGCATAAGTAATCGTCCTTTGTTTAAGTGGAACAAAATTAAAGCCTTTTGATTATACTTTATTTTTTCGAACATGAATGTATTGCCACAGGTTAATAGATTAATATAATATATTAAAAAATTAATATAATGCTTATTCAGTTTAATAATGTTCAATTGCTAACTACTGCAGAAAGAACGCAACATGAAAGAGGTGGGCAACGATTCTTGTAGTTCATTGGACTTTTCAGCAACGATTCTTGTTGCAACAACTGTCCTACCTGCTCTTTGAGCATTACTTACACTTCCTGAGGATTCAAATTTTCTAATCTAATCAGGCTTGTGATATGCACCCTTCGGGATGTTAAAGCTGATAACAATCTTGCGGTTTCAGTAACTTTTATTGTTTTGATTTTTTGCTTTACTTTGTTTTTAATGTCATAGTATAAAATGAATTGCTTTTAGCAAATTAATTAAAGAAAATAAAGTTAAATATGGTTGTATAAAATATCTGAAAATTAAAAATTTAGCAAATTAATTAAAGAAAATAATAAAGAAAATATACATTATAAGTTATATATAATATTATATATATATACATATATATATATATATATATATATATATATATATATATATATATATATATATATATATATATATATATATATATATATATATATATATATATATATATATATATATATATATATATATATATATATATATATATATATATATATATATATATATATATATATATATATATATATATATATATATATATATATATATATATATATATATATATATATATATATATATATATATATATATATTAATTAATAATTAAGAATGAATCGCATGCATATGAGACTTTGAAAACATAAGCTGTTTCATTTAACTACAAAGAATGTTCGCCAGCTGGTTGCCAAATTTCCTCCCGCGCACATACACTCCATTATTCATGTCTGATGCATATATTCCTGATTTCAGGATTTCTCAGCCTCCTCCTCTCTAACAAATCATCCACCCAATTTAACTAACGATTTCTCGGTCTTGGTCTCCCTCTTCCCAAAACTTCCAAATCTATACAGTATATATAAATGTGAATGTTTGTATGTTAGTTTGGCTTCTATAGAAATCCAAACCGCTTGACAGACCCAGACAAAATTTTGCACACGGCCTCTGTGTCACCCCAGAAAGGTTTTTAACTCAAAATCAAACCCCTACCCTGTGACAGACGTACAAACCCAGACAAAACAAATGAAAATTTCGTTTTTACGCCACCTTTTCCTTCAGTTTTCTAGGGTTATTCTCATTTTTCAACTGATGCCAGAAGTATGATTAACCTACAGCAATAAATCCCTTATAACTTCAATTTTGGATCAGACTTTACATAATTTTGATCAAAATTTCTGATAATAATCAATATAATTGTTTATTACGCCGATAAAATCTACATTGAAAACCTAAATCGATCATTTCTTTCCGTAGTTAGCGTAGCCGAGTCCGCGCATGTGTGATATTGGCTTAACGCAACGATTTCAGCCAGCAACGATTGGAATTAATTACCGTGCAAATTGGCAAGAACCTTCACTGAAAAGCCATCACTGCATACGGAAGATAAATTTCTTTTCACGTTGCTTGGCAGTGATTACCTGGAAGATCATGACGGAAAATTCTAGATGAAAACTCAAAGAAATGTAGATGATTACATCTGGAAATCTTTTCTTGAAAGGCACTTGGAGGGTACATGTATAAGATGCAAATAGGGTTTGAAGAAATGGCAGACTAACTGCACTTCGAGGTACTCGAAGTGCCTGAAGGGTTCACTCCGCACAACCCGTTTGACTCTAACACAAACATGTCAATTTCATAACTTTTGCTGATGTAATCATAGACAGTAAGGAATAATATTCCCATCATTTAGAAAATAAAATAATTGTTTATGGCTATATATTAGAATGATATATATTCAATTCTATCTTTTATCAGTGCGTATTTATTCAAAACGGTCATTGGGTCCCTTCCTTGTTTGCTGTATACATACCAATTACCTAACATTCCTCCAAGAAGGGAAAGATTTTGTTCGAGTCATGAGTTTGTAATTGTACAAACTGACCAAGTTTATAGATGCCGTACATGTAACTTTATACAAAATTCTACATTAAGGGATTTGATGTCATTGTAAATATAATGAGTTGTAATTTATTATGTTAAAAACGTCCCTAAAACCAATATGAAAAATACGTATCACGAGTTGACGTATAGGAAAGTGTTTTGCAACTTTTTTTCTTAATATGCTGAGGCGTGGAAGGCTAACTATTGCAGCAATTCACTTAATAATAGGAAAGGAGTAGAAAGGTATAACAGAGAATAGACTAAATATTTCTTATTAAAAAAAGACATCTATTGTCATACAATATTAATGAATGAATTTAAATTAGAACCAGGGGGTTGGTTCAATTTTATATGAATTGGACAGTGCAGTTTACTTTCATTATAGTAACACATATCACAAAAAGACATCATAGGCCTAGGGCTATACCAAATTGTCTGTATCACGTGGAAATATTGTTTTAGATTTTCATTGTATGATCTGGACTTATAATGGCCTACATAACCTAAAGCGTTGAAGGATTTAACAGTGAAATGAATAAGCCTATGCATAATTTATTCACATTCTGATCAGAGCATCTGAGATGCTTCCTGGATGAAATACAGTGGCAAACTGTCACGAAATTGGCGCTAACCTGTCCACATGTGCAATTACCTGTCAGTTGATCAGAAGATATTTAGGTAATACCATCAGTTCATCCGTTCTGCTGAGTGGACTGTCTCCGCCCACAAACTGTTGTCTACACGTAAGTTTGAACAGCAGTTTCAGTGAACTGACAGAAGAGATGAGAGGTAAACTTGGGGTTAGGGCGGAGAAAGCGGGAGAGGGAGAGAGATAGTTTGTCAAATGTCATTCAGAGTTTTCCCGGGCAATGCCGGGTTAGTCAGCTAGTCATACATATTTTTACCTTGTCATCTGCCATTCACTCCTCATATCCAGACCTCAAAAGACTGTAATTAATCTTTTCTCCTCAGCACACGGTTTTAACACAAGTTGTCTTATTTAACTAATCCTTTTAAGGTCTATACTATGCAAAAATTAACCTATGATGTATTTATTATCCCCTATGGTGACGTCGACATTGTGTGGCAAGATTTTCGTGCTGAAAAATATCTGAAGATATTCAGATAACCACTTTTTCATAATAAGTCTCAAGAGATGGATGATTTCAAAATATATTTACCACAATTTTTGCTGCCTACATACAGTCAGCAGTCAGGCACCACTTATCAAAGATCAGAAATCTATTATTCGAGTAACAGATGACATTTCAGAAAATCCTATATTTATCTTTCACGAACGTTACACGTTTGTTTAACAATATTGGTAAAATATTAGAGCATCCAACTCATGGTTTTATAAAATTTCAAGCAAACTGTAAAGGAGCTTGACACACAAACAAAAAATATTATTTAGGAAACCCGTTCCACTCATCCAAATGCGGTGCCATTAGCACTCATTACTGGATTTATTTCTATACCTAAGGACTATTTGACTGACAGATTGGTCCCAAAAATTGAGATTATGTCTGTAGAGATAGATAAATAGATAGATAGATAGAATTTTATTGACCACAACGTATACAGCTATTAAAATTACAAGTTCTTGAATATGGTCTAACAAAAGGACATAAAAATTACACATGTAAATCTATAGAATAAAAAAAAATGTAAACCAAATTGTTTGAAACATTATTATATCATATTTTTAGCATTTTAATTTTGACAGAGAACACTTTACAGACAGCTAAATAAACGAAAACCTTAGAACCTTTTAAGCATTTGCTACTTTCGCCTACAAAACATAAAACTGAAATATACTTCAGAAAAATTAACAAATCATAACATCCAACATGCCGAACAACCCTTAGTACTTTTCTCATGTACAGTATATGAAGGCAGAATTAAATGTATCATTTTACACTGCTCTGGCTTATCACGATTGTCCGAAAATACCAGTACTAGTAAAATTATAGTTATTTCATATATTCCGCGTTCTCGGGCGATGCTACTCTACGTCCCTGTTTCTGTCACTAGGGCACCGCAAGTACACAAACTCTCCTCCGTCGGTAGACAGATGGCCGCCTCTCTGCCGCAACCTCCACCGCCAGAGAGAGAGAGAGAGAGAGAGAGAGAGAGAGAGAGAGAGAGGTCTCCCCCCGAACCTTCCCCTACGTGATTATGTTTCCACAGTAGAAGATTTTATTTAAATACTCATTTCGATCAATATTGTGGAGTATTGGTGTTTTCGAAAAGATTTAATTAACCGAAATATTTGTTTTCATGCTATTATTCATTCTTTGAAGTATTTTTGCCATTATAATGGCTCTGTCTCCCTATATATTCATCCTTCTCTTTCCTTGTCCCCTGCTTTGATACATAAAGAGAATTTTTAGGGAATATTGTAGCAGTGAAGACGAAAGATAATGAAGGGTAAGTTTTTTATCTTGTGTTACAGCTTCAGTGTTTACTGCGATTTAAAACTTAGGCACCCATTATAAGAATTAGTTGGCCTATAGGTGGAGAGAGAGAGAGAGAGAGAGAGAGAGAGAGAGAGAGAGAGAGAGAGAGAGAGAGATTTCTAACATGAATCCTGAATGGAACATTTCTTTATATTTGCCTGTGGGCTCTGGATGAAACTCAAAGACGAACGAAAAAGAGATCTCATTAATATTTAAATTGACCATACCTGACCCGCAAGTGGCGCCGTCTTTTGGGAAGACTTCTGATTACCTAATTCTTGTGTAAGCTGGCCTTCTATTTTCCCTGCGGAGGGAACCTTGCAAAGTGGCAGAAGCCTCAAAAGAGAAAATATGTGAACTTATTCTGAGATGACCACCATCCATTACCAATGGCTCGTGCCTGAGTTGTTCATTCATGTATATCACATATTTTTATTGAGTTCTATTATTTCCTTCTGTTGCTCCACATTTCCTATATTTCCATAGAAATTCGGCTTTGTAAATTTCTCACATGAATGTGTGCAATGATGATTAATGATTATTTTACACAAGAAATTCATTCTTATTTCAAATATAAGTACAAAAGAATATTGATATCAGTATACCCTGAAAACGGCTTGCACTCAGAAGTAATTATAAACATAAAACATAAATATATACGCATGTAAGGGAAATATGGTTTTCTGACTTTCTTACCATTTTCGTTATTTCGAAAACTAGGCATAACTATTATTAATATCACTAGGCTATAACATGAAGAAAAAATTTACACCAGATTGGATGATGTGTATATATATGTATATAAAGAAGAACAGGATGCCCAGAAGACGAGGTAAAATTGCAGACATTATTAATGCTAATGTTTTTTTCGATTGTTGAGTAAGTTTTCTAATGCTTTTTCAACTTTGAAGACATGAAACATACAGAGTGGAAGATTCTGTTGTCATCTTCTTGAAGTAGAACAGCTCCAATTCCACAGTCGGATGCATCAACTCTTGTATCACAAACTTTTACTGAAGTCACAAGCTTGAAGCACTGGTCTTGAAGTTAATAAAATCTTTAACCTTCTCAAATGATTCTTGGCATTCTGGAGTCCAAACAAACTTTCTTTTAGGACTGGTTAAGTTAGTTAAAGGGAGCTACTACAGCTGAGAAATTTGGACAGAATCGGCGATAAAATCCAGCCATGCCTGAAAAATCTTTGTAGCTGTTTCCTCAAAGCAGGAGGGGTAGCCTTACGGATACCTTCTACATTAGCATCAATAGGAGCAAGAAGGCCTTTTCCAACTTCAAATCCTAGATACTGTACAGTTGCCTTTCCAAACTCAATTTTTTGTAAGTTGATTGTTAGTCCTGCTTCACGTAGTTTCTTGAACACTTTCCTTAATATCTTCAGATGTTCTTACAGGCAAGTATTAGAATAAGTCGCAATGTCATCAAGGTATACACCCACTCCTTCTATTGATCCTAGTAGTTGATCCATCACTCACTGGAATATTGCAGGTGCATTCATCAGACCAAACGGCAAAACAGTGTATTGATACAGTCAAAAGGAGTAATGAAAGCTGACAGCAACTTAGCATTCTCATTTAAAGAATTTGATAAATTCCTTTCAACAAGTCTATCTTGGAAACAAATTTGGCTTGCCCAATATTATCAATAAGAGACAAGGGATAATTGTCAGCCACACTGATGGAATTCAGTTTCCTATAATCAGTACACATCCTAAACGAGCCATCTGGTTTCTTCACTAACACACAAGGAGAACTATAATGACTTGAACTGGGTTCTGCTAATCCATGCTGCAACAAATATTCAACTTCTTTCTTCAAAACATCTCTCATGAAAGGTGATAAGCAATAAGCTCTCCATTCTAAAAGGTTTTCCATCTTCTCTGATCTTTATCTAATGCTTTGTCAGATTGGTACGCCTAGGTACATCTGCAAAAATTTCAGGGAAACTTTGAATCACTTCACTTAATTCACTACTTTGCTCAACACTCAGGTGTTTTAGTTTATCCTCCAAATTTTCTAATATTGAAGAATTGTTCATCTTGCTTTCAGTTCCCAATTCGTAGCCATCATCGTCCTCTGTAGATGAAGTTGTCTTTGTTATTGATAGTGTTACAGTTTTAGTCTCTGAGAAGTAGGGTTTCAAAGATTCACATGTATCTTCCTCTGTTGTTGCTTCTTCTTCCTGGTGTTTCAAGTCACATAAGTTCGATCACTTAACTTCTCTATTATCCTATAAGGACCTTGAAACTTATTGGTAAGGGTAAATCTTTTCACTGGTAAGAACACTAGAACTTGCTGTCCAATACTAAAATTTCTTAGCTTAGTTTTAGCATTATATTTTCTTTTCATTTTCTCTTGACTTATTTTCAAATTTTCTAAAGGGAATTTTCTAATTTCTCTTAATCTTTTCCTCAAGTTCTTCACATAATCTCCTTGGACTTCCTCTTGATTTTCTTCCCAATGGTCTGCAAGAATCTTCAATGGACCTCTAATGTCTCGACCAAAAATCATTTCATTTGGTGAACATCCCATACTTTCTTGATAAGCATTCCTAACTTCAAATAACATCAAGGGTAAACCAGTATCCATTCTCTTCCTGATTCATTACAATGCTTAGTTAACATACTTTTCAATGTCTGGTGGAACCTTTCCAAATGAAATTCCTTGAGTCTCTGGATGGTAAGCAGTTGATAACTGTTGTTTTACTCCTAACAAGTTCATCACATCCTGGAATAATTTTGGAAGTAAAGTTCGTTTCTCTATCACTTTGCACAATTTCTGGCATTCCAAACTTGGAGAAAAACTCCACCAACTTCTCAGCAATTACCTTTGCACTTATACTTCTTACAGGAATCGCCTCAGGATACCTAGTCACTGGACACATTAATCTTCTCAACAGTCTTCCTGATTCCCATATGTCCAGACTCATGTGCCACTGCTACAACTTGTTTCCTTAATGGATATGGAATCAAAATTTGATGATATTCACCCCATTCAGAATTTCCTGGTATATCTACAGGTCGATGCTTCCTCATTAGCAATCCTTCCTTTAGATAATAACAGGTAGAGGTTTGTTGCATCTCTTCTTGATCAACAACTCTGAAGAAGAGATCAGCCATTAGCTTCTCTCTAGTCACTTGACCAACTTCAAGGGCTGAACTCTCCATATCTGCTAACTCTGCTTCTGTAGTTTCATTACTATCTTCAGGAACACTTTGACTACTCGTAGTCTCTTTAATAATAACAGGATTCTCTTCTTGGGAAATCTCTTCATTACTAACACTAGGGGAAACTTCACTTTCCTGGAACAGCTCTTCTAAGCTTAAAGATCCTTCACTTGATCCTTCTGGTGCAAGTAAATCCTCATTATCTTCACTTGCAAACATAGTTCTCTTCATACTCCTGGTAGTTACACAACTTGGAAACAGGTGGGGTTATTCTTCTCTAAATCTAATGTAGGAATAACCTTTAATGGTTTGTCTGTCACTATTGGACAAGGAACAAATGGTACACCACCAACTTCATTACCCAGTAAAACATGTACACCTTCAACAGCTAGTGAGTCCTTTACAACAAAATCAACATTCCCTGTCACCAATTCACAGGACAAGTGCAAGCGGCATATAGGAGTTACCTATTCTCCTCTTATACCCTTCAAAATAACTGAATCACCGGTGAGATTCTTCTCCAACTGTGACTGAGCACCACAAACTACCACACTATGGTTACGCCCTGTATCACGTAATACCTTGACTGGTACCTGCACAATTCCTCCTTGAGTTGTCAGCATACCATCATAGATATATGGCTTAAAAGCCTCCAAGCTGCTCAGCCACTCACTGCTTGAAGTTACATTTCCACTGGTTGCTAAACACTCTGCTTGTTTAGTCTTAGTCTTCCCCACACTGCTCTTTGTAGTTTGTTTCGCCTGGTTACCTTTAACCACTTGACCAACTGGTTTGGTCTGCTGTTGTGTCTGATAACAATCTCGACTGTAGTGTCCTACTCTTCCACACTTGTAGCAGACTACATTAGTCTTCTGTATCTGTCTTGAGAACAGACTGGATGATGAGGATTTAATATTCAATTGTTGAGGGGTGTTACCTGGCTTTGTATTGGCATAGCCACTGGAAGGATTTCCAGTTGTAATGTTCCTGAAATTTGGATGAGACCTGAAACCTGTGCGTTGTTGGTTCTGATACTTGACATTATAATTTCTTTTGCTACAAATGATATTGTAGTCTTCACTCAATGTAGCAGCTTTGTCAAGTTTCTTAACCTCTCTCTCTCTTAAGTAGGCTCTTATGTGTTCAGGAATTCCTCTAAGATATTGTTCTAGGACTACTAACTCCTCAAGTTCGTCTTTAGATTTAGCTTTAGCAGCCTCCAACCATCGTATAAAACATCTTCTTACTTTGTAGGCATAATCCAAGAAAGTTATCTTGTCATCCTTTCTCAAAGATCTGAATCTTTCATTATAATATTCAGGGGTCATCTGGTAAACTTGTAGCATATTGTGTTTAAGTAACTTGTACTCTTTACACTGATCAGCTGATAAGGCTAAATAGGCTCTTCTTCCTTTACCAATGAGAACATTCTGTAACAAGACCGACCATTTATCCTCTGGCCATCCCATACCTGAAGCCACTTTTTCAAAGTGATCAAAAAACTCATCTGGAGCTTCTTCTGTAAGCTTTGGAATTAACTTCTGCACTCTTACTACATCAAATACAGGGTGCGAATCACCTTGAGTAGGGTTAGATGGTGTTACAGGTAATGTGGATCGAGCTTTTATTAACTCCATCTCCCTTTCATATCTTGCTCTTTCTCTTTCCTCTTTTGCTCTTTCTCTTTCTTCTTCTGCTGCTTTATCTTCTTCTCTTTCCTTTCTAAGAAGAATAAGAAGAAGAAGAGAAGAAGACAGGGTAGACAGCAACAGGGGGGAATCGGGGAGTCATTAGGACAGATAAAGACAGACAGAGGCTGTTTGTCACCCTCTCTCTCTCTCTCTCTCTCTCTCTGGAGAGGTGAACACAGCAACATCACTAATTGATTGATTGATTGATGATGCAATGCACAAGCACAATAAGTAAAACTGCTTCTTATAAATAATAGTAACAAGATATTAAACCAAGTGTAGATCATATCTACATGGATTTACTCCAATAATAATAATAATAATATTAACATTACTGATAATATTAATATTATTAATATTATTTATATTAATTTCAATATCAATATTATCAATAATATTAATATTATTATTATTATTACATATATTATTATTATTATTATTATTATTATTATTATTATTATTATTGGAAAATGATTTTAAAGGAGAAAAACATATTTTGACAACTACGGAGCAATTATGGAAGAAATGCCAGATCTTCTTTGGAATAAGTGTGGGAAGAACGAGAAAAGAAAGAGATTCTTTTTCAGTTGCTCTGTTATGGATTGCAGGTTCAAGTTCCTGAAGAAAGATGATTGCACTGCAGTCAACTGGAATGTAAATCAGTCATTGGGTTTTCTGCAGGTATCCCATTTTCAAAATTGATTCTCTCTCTCTCTCTCTCTCTCTCTCTCTCTCTCTCTCTCTCTCTCTCTCTTCTTTTCTACTAAAATATTGATGGGATTTTACATCTTACATACAGAAGTGATCAGATGAAATCTTGACAGGTGAGGACTGTCTGCCAAATGTCAACAGCTGCACTTGAACCTTTTACCTGTTGGCCCAGTTATACACATCATGCAGTGATTACCTTCTCTGATTAACATAAGAACAGGAATGTGTTCCTCTCTCTCTCTCTAACTCTCTCTCCTGCCCGCCGTGGGATTGTAGATCTTAGATGCAGAACTGACCAAGGAAGCCTTAACTGGGTTGTTAGTATATGAAAGATGTCGAGGCAATACTTGCTGCACGAGAAAGACACTGCTTATGTCCCAGTTATTATTCATTGCATTTAATCCCTTGTGAGTAAGTTATATTGAATATCTTTCTTGTTCATATCAATGTTAACATTCTTGTTTTGTGCAATTAACGCTTCCTTGATGGGTGCATCGCCATGGCACAATAATGTTTGACCATTGTGACAACAACGAACACTGCTGCTTCCAGGAAAATCCTTCAGTCAGTTAATCAGTCAGTCATTTGACCAGAAATGTTCCCGACAGTTGCACCTAATTGCGTCCCTTTGCTTACCTTTCTTTCTTCTTCCCACAAGATGACTCTGTAAGAGTCTGCTTAATATCGGTTTGTGCTTTCGACCACCATTAATGTCAAGCAAGAACTCCAGAGCATTCAGGCTTTGACTGCCAGATGTCAACAGCAGCACTGAACCTGTTTGTTTACCTGGTTGACCCCAGAAGGTACACTGATCATGCTGGGATTGCCTTCCTTCCCTTCATCCACAGGAGGTCGGGAATTGAGGTCGAATTCTGTGGTGGAGGATTTGTTTGGCAAGCTTGAGGGCAATCTCTCTCTCTCTCTCTTTCTCTCTCTCTCTCTTCTGTTCTTCATGGGATTGTTGATCTTAGATGCAGAAATGATCACAGGAAATAATAATAATAATAATGTTATTATGTCCAACCCTCAAAAAAGGGAGGGAGATAGACATCTGTCTGTCTTTATCTGTCTAAATGACGCTCCGAATCTCTCCAGGAACCTGTCCATTCTTTCTTCTTCTTCTTCTTCCTCTTCAGCCGCTTCTTCTTCTCTTCCTTGAGAGACGTATAGATAATTATGTCATCCCTGACTGAGGTCTTGCTTATTGCTTTGTTTCATGTTCAGACATGTATGCATACATGCATACATAAGATATACACATACATGCATTCACTAATGTATTATTGCATAACCATAGGCTTTGATTGTTATTCTTCTCTCTCTCTCTCTCTCTCTCTCTCTCTCTCTCTCTCTTTTCCAGATACCAATAGGAAAACTCTTAAATGTGAATACAAAATATTATAACAAAACTGGACAAATAACTGAGTTAGATTCTCTGTAGAAATGAGAGAGAGAGAGAGAGAGAGAGAGAGAGAGAGAGAGAGAGAGAGAGAGAGGAAAAAAGCAAACTACCATTGCTTAGTTTTTCCACGACATAAATGGTATATTTTGGCATTCATTCCATGACTGGTTGCTGAGGAAGATGAACAGACAGAGGCGTCATACTCATGACGTCAATCGAGTTCTCTGATTATCATGACGTCATTAAGGGCCAGCGCCCTTGAGGCACTCCTGCCCATGTCAGTGCATAGCTTGAGTGTACACACACATACATACACATGCTCACGTGCATGTGCATATTCACACATATATCTAACTATTAATTTATCTATTTATCTTTATATATATGTATATATATATATATATATATATATATATATATATATATATATATATATATATATATATATATATATTAGATATGTATAGAGAGAGAGAGAGAGAGAGAGAGAGAGAGAGTGAGATTATTGACATGCAACTACTGAACACTGCTAGTTTTCTCTCTGGTTATATCTTTGAGATATAACCATGTTTATATCGTGATTTTTTAGTTCTTCAGTGGCTTTTCTCTCTCTCTCTCTCTCTCTCTCTCTCTCTCAACAATTAATTACTCTCAATATCTGAGTAGGGAAAGCAAGTGAATCTTTATCATTAAATCATCTAAACTCTAAAGTGTCCCCATCATCTCCATCTTTATTCTGCTTTCTGTTATCATAGTGTACGCTACCTGCAAGATATAATCCATCTTTATTCAAGCCTTTCTCCCTCGAAATCGAGGAGCAACGAAGCAGCTGCCCTGGCAAGTGACACTTCGGGAAGTCGCCATGACCCCGTCAAGTGCTTACTTCACTTCCAACCCTCTTAATCATCAGACCATGATAACGAACCGCGACACGGCCATACCCCAGCCCATCAGTCATCCACTTGAACTCTGGCCTGACGACAGAGAGACAAGGAAGAAGTCCTTGAACAGTGGACTGCATGGCGCGTCTGCTCCAGGAGTTTCTGTAAAGTTAAGCTCTGTCTTCTTTCATTTTGAACATGCTGTCATTTCTCTTTATTTATCGTCTTACTGTTCATGTTGCAGCCGAGGATGGAGAGAGCTTTCAACTGTTTCGTGGAATTACGAAAGCAAACAAAAGTGCCTTCGAGGAATTCAGAAAAAGCCTAAGAAGAAGTTTCTTGAGTCCTTTCTCAACTGTTGTTCGGCAATTATAGAACTGTTTCATTGTTCAGTTCATCTCCTTCTCTGTTGTCTTTATCTGTATCATATCATACCTTTTCAATTCCTGTTTTCTTTAAAACATAAAGGTTCATCCAGAATCTTTTATTCCAAGAAACAAATAGTTGTCTGAGGACAGAGCTGTAGAACACTGCTGTCTAGGTTTGAGTCCATTTCATTGTTCCTCCAAAAATAAATTTTAAGGCCAAAAATCTAGTACTCAAATGGGACTCATCTCTGGTCGTGAGGGAGGAAATCACTTCTCCTTCTGGAGTCTCAGTGACCTCCCAGAGAGGTGACGGCGGGGTGGGGATGAATGACCCTAGAGAGTGCTTTCTGAGAGCATTAAGCAATACATTTCATTGTTATGGTCTCATCATTTGTCTCTGCTTTTATTCATAAAACACTCGAAGGATTGGCGTTTATTTTTCCGTTTCTTGAAGCATATGTCACTATGATTACTAGAGAGAGAGAGAGAGAGAGAGAGAGAGAGAGAGAGAGAGAGAGAGAGAGAATAGAATGCCATTATACCAGCTTAAGGTCAGTACGTAATCTCCCTGTCCATGTGGCAGTCTCATCTCTCTCTCTCTCTCTCTCTCTCTCTCTCTCTCTCTCTCTCTCTCTCTCTCTCTCTCTCTCTCTCCTAGTGAAACATATTTGATGTGGAAGTGGGGAGAAACACCTCTGTAAACAGGAGATCAGGAGAGGTCAATGCAAAACCCATTCTTATGAGACCCAAATTAAATCAGACGTGTCGAGTCCCTAATGGCTCTTGTGTGTGGCGACGAAAAGGACGTGGACAGAGCACAATCAGACGGGGTCTGTCTCGCCCGTTTCTCTCCCACAGACAGACAGACAGACAGACAGGAAGCGGGGAAGTCTGAAAGCTAAAAGGCTAAGAAGCAAAGGACGTTGACCCAAATCGTTTATGCGTCAGGAACTTTGTCATTCTTCCGTGTGTAACTGACAGAAGAAGAAGAAGAAGAAGCTGTCTGAAATGCTTTGCTGTCCTCTGGAGGAAATCCCTGTTGACATAACCAGAGCGCCACTTAAAGGCTGGGGCTGGTTGTAGTTGTTGTGCATTGCATCAGTCAATCAATCAATCAGTGTTGCTGTGCCCAACCCTCAAGAGAGAGAGAGAGGGAGACAAAGAGCCTGTCTGTCTTTATCCCCTGTCCAAACGAACCCCTGATTCTCCCGCGCTTCTATCTGTCTCTTCTCTTTCTTCTTCTTCTTCTTCTTCTTCTTCTTTCTTCTTCTTCTTCTTCTTCTTGTTTTCATCTTTATTTTCTTTATTTTCTCCCGCTGAAGACATTGAGCATTTCACCAAAAGGGAATAAAGTTTCCTGTATTGAAGTTAAATAATTAAGACTCAGTTCTTCGTAAGAGATGTAGTAACTACTTGTAATCATTCTCTCTCTCTCTCTCTCTCTCTCTCTCTCTCTCTCTCTCTCTCTCTCTCTCTTCTCTTCTCTTCTTCTTCCTCAGCCTCAACAGCAAAACAGGGTAAGGAAAAGCTCACAACAAACAAAATGGAGTTGTTGAGAAACTAAAGGAGGAAACCAGTGTGTGTGTAGGGAGTCTATGATTGTCATCAGCGTGACGTCTTCAACGTGACGTCATCATCACCAGTTTGATCTTCTTCTTCTTCTTCCTCTTCCCTCGAGACGAGGAGATCACTGAGTCGTCCTTGACAGAGGTTGTGCTGTGCTTTGGCTGCTTTCGTTTTCAGCTCCCATGCGTCCATATACAAATGCATGCATGCACACATATGCAATCATAGGTTTGTTTGCTTGTCCATACACAGACACTTGTTGCAAATCCGATTTAAGGTGACTCATGCAAATCAGTAATTGAATTTGGAGGAATAAAGACGGAGAACTGCAAGACCAGATCTTCAACGCTTCCTCGACAGTGAACAAAAGAACAGATAAAGAAAATCCTGCTCTCTGTGGAGACACAGACGGACAGACAGACAGACAGACAGACAGACAGACAGACAGACAGGCATTCCGTCCCCGACGACGCTCGAGGATTTCAGCCCTGACAAGTTCCTTCAAGAATTTTATAGCTATTGATCCATTATTTAATCAATTATAGCCCATTATTTAATTACTTTGAGCTTCCTTTTGTCGCTGCCTCTCATCTTGTGTCTTTGGGGGGACTTCTCACTCTCTCTCTCTCTCTCTCTCTCTCTCTGCATGTATGTGTATATAAAACGTGTGTGTGTGTGTGTGTAGAGAGAATATAGAAACGTGTTTTTTCTGAAGTGGAAATGTCAAACACAAGGGGCCCACACACCAGCCTATAGAGAGCCCATTCCTGTGAAGGAGGTCATTGAAAGAGAAGTACAAAAAATGGATAGAGAAGGAATAGAACCATCAAAATCGCCATATGGGCCTTCCCACTTTTGCTAATTCCAAAAGCGATAAACCTACAGAGTGGGTGTAGACTCGAAGGTTAAACAAGATAACTGGAAAATGGATCCTTATCCAACGCCGTCTATGAGAGATCTCATCACAACGATCTGATCCAAGGAATACTTTACCACAGGAAACAGCTACAAGATTTTGGGCATGGCTGGATTTTATCGCCGATTCTGTCCAAATTTCTCAGCTGTAGTAGCTCCTTAATCTTAACCAGTCCTAAAAGAAAGTTTGTTTGGACTCCAGAATGCCAAGAATCATTTGAGAAGGTTAAAGCCTTATTAACTTCAAGACCAGTGCTTCAAGCTCTAGACTTCAGTAAAAAGTTTGTGATACAAGTTGATGCATCCGACTGTGGAATTGGAGCTGTTCTACTTCAAGAAGATGACAACAGAATCTTCCACTCTGTATGTTTCATGTCTTCAAAGTTGAAAAAGCATCAGAAAACTCACTCAACAATCGAAAAAGAAACATTAGCATTAATAATGTCTGCAATTTTACCTCGTCTTCTAGCCATCCTGTTCTTCTTCATATACATATATATACACATCATCCAATCTGGTGTAAATTTTCTTCATGTTATAGCCTAGTGATATTAATAATAGTTATGCCTAGTTTTCGAAATAACGAAAATGTCTAGCAGAAAGTCACAGAAAACCATATTTCCCCTTACATGCGTATATATTTATGTTTTATGTTTATAATTACTTCTGAGTGCAAGCCGTTTTCAGGGTATACTGATATCAATATTCTTTTTGTACTTATATTTGAAATAAGAATGAATTTCTTGTGTAAAATAATCATTAATCATCATTGCACACATTCATGTGAGAAACTTACAAAGCCGAATTTCTATGGAAATATAGGGAAATGTGGAGCAACAGAAGGAAATAATAGAACTCAATAAAATATGTGATATACATGAATGAACAACTCAGGCACGAGCCATTACGGTAATGGATGGTGGTCATCTCAGAATAAGTTCACATATTTTCTCTTTTTGAGGCTTCTGCCACTTTGCAAGGTTCCCTCCGCAGGGAAAATAGAAGGCCAGCTTACACAAGAATTAGGTAATCAGAAGTCTTCCCAAAAGACGGCGCCACTTGCGGGTCAGGTATGGTCAATTTAAATATTAATGAGATCTCTTTTTCGTTCGTCTTTGAGTTTCATCCAGAGCCCACGGGCAAATATAAAGAAATGTTCCATTCAGGATTCATGTTAGAATCTCTCTCTCTCTCTCTCTCTCTCTCTCTCTCTCTCTCTCTCTCTCTCTCTCTCTCCCTCCACCTATAGGCCAACTAATTCTTATAATGGGTGCCTAAGTTTTAAATCGCAGTAAACACTGAAGCTGTAACACAAGATAAAAACTTACCTTTCATTATCTTTCGTCTTCACTGCTACAATATTCCCTAAAAATTCTCTTTATGTATCAAAGCAGGGACAAGGAAAGAGAAGGATGAATATATAGGAGACAGAGCCATTATAATGGCAAAAATACTTCAAAGAATGAATAATAGCATGAAAACAAATATTTCGGTTAATTAAATCTTTCGAAAAACACCAATACTCCACAATATTGATCGAAATGAGTATTTAAATAAAATCTTCTACTGTGGAAACATAATCACGTAGGGGAAGGTCTGGGAGACCTCTCTCTCTCTCTCTCTCTCTCTCTCTCTCTCTCTCTCTCTCTGGCGGTGGAGGTTGCGGCAGAGAAACGGCCATCGTCTACCGACGGGGTTGCGCACTTGCGGTGCCCTAGACGAAAACCAGGGACGTAAGTAGCATCGCCCGAGAACGCGGAATATATGAAATAACTGTAATTTTACTAGTGCACTGGTATTTTCGGACAATCGTGATAAGCCAGAGCAGTGTAAAATAGTACATTTAATTCTGCCTTCATATACTGTACATGAAAAGTACTAAGGGTTGTTCGGCATTTGGAAGTTATGATTTTGTTAATTTTCTAAAGTATATTTCAGTTTATGTTTTGTATGAGCAAAGTAGCAAATGCTTAAAAGGTTATAAGGTTTTCGTTTATTTAGCTGTCTGTAAAGTGTTCTCTGTCAAAATTAAAATGCTAAAAATATGATATAATAATGTTTCAAACAATTTGGTTTATGTTTTTATTCTAAAGATTTACATGTGTAATTTTATGTCCTTTTGTTAGACCATATTCAAGAACTTATAATTTAATAGCTGTATACGTTGTGGTCAATAAAATTCTATCTATCTATCTATTTATCTATCTCTCAGACATAATCTCAATTTTTAGGACCAATCTGTCAGTCAAATAGTCTTTAGGTATAGAAATAAATCCCAGTAATGAGTGCTAATGCTTTGCATTTGGATGAGTGGAACAGGTTTCTAAATAATATTTTTTTTTTTGTGTGTCAAGCTCCTTTACAGTTTTATTTGAGGGTATAAAATATGAGTTGGATGCTAATATTTTACCAATATTGTTAAACAAATGTAACGTTCTGTGAAAACAAATAAGGATTTCCTGAAATGTCATCTGTTACTCGAATAATAGATTTCTGATCTTTGATAAGTGGTGTCTGACTGCTGACTGTATGTAGGCAGCAAAATTGTCAGTAAATATATTTTTGAAATCATCATCTCTTGAGACTTATTGTGAAAAGTGGTTATCTGAATATCTTCAGATATTTTTTCAACACAAAAAATCTTGCCACACAATGTCGACATCACCATAGGGGATAATAAATACATCATAGGTTAATTTTTGCATAGTATAGACAGCAAAAAGATTAGTTAAGTAAGACAACTTGTGTTAAAACCGTGTGCTGAGGAGAAAAGATTAATTAGAGTCTTTTGAGATCTGGATATGAGGTGAATGGCAGATGACAAAGGTAAAAATATGTATGACTAGCTGTTAACCCAGCATTGCCCAGGAAAACTCTGAATGACATTTGACAAACTATCTCTCTCTCCCACTTTCTCCGCCCTAACCCCAAGTTTTACCTCTCATCTCTTCTGTCAGTTCACTGAAACTGCTGTTCAAACTTACAGTGTAACAACAGTTTGTGGGCGGGAACAGTCCCACTCAGCAGAACGGATGAACTGATGGTATTACCTAAATATCTTCTGATCAACTGACAGGGTAATTGCACATGTGGACAGGTTAGCGCCAATTTCGTGACAGTTTGCCACTGTGTTTCATCCAGGAAGCATCTCAGATGCCTCTGATCAGGGCTGAATAAATTATGCATAGGCTTATTCATTTCACTGTTAAAATCCTTCAACGCTTTGGGTTATGTGTAGGCCATTATAAGTCCAGATCATACAATGAAAATCTAAAACAATATTTGCACGAGTACAGACAGTTTGGTATAGCCCTAGGCAATGTTGTCTTTTATGATATGTGTTGCTATAATGATAAACTGCACTGTCAGATTCATATAAAAATAGACCAACCCCCAGTTCTAATTTAAATTCATTCATTAATATTTAGCATGACAATAGATATCTTTTTTAATAAGACATATTTTAGTCTATTCTCTGTTACACCTTTTTGCTCCTTTCCTATTATTAAAGTGAACTGCTGCAGGAGTTGGCCTTCCACCTCAGCATATTAAGAAAAAAGTTGCAAAACACTTTCCTATACGTCAACTCGTGATACGTATTTTTCATATTGGTTTTAGGGACGTTTTTAACATAATAAATTACAACTCATTATATTTACAATGACATCAAATCCCTTAATGTAGAATTTTATAAAGTTACATGTACGGCATCTATAAACTTGGTCAGTTTGTACAATTACAAACTCATGACTATACAGAAAATTTCAGTAACCTCAATACAATTTTAAGGTGGTGAAGCTGGTTAAAATAAAATGCGAAAGTCATTTTTAGTTTTTAATAAAATTCATTATGAAAAAAATCTTGAGTACCCCAGTTCCTCTCTATCAACACCCTTCTGTTATTGGGCTACCGACTCTGTATCATAACCTGTAAGTTTAGAAAGTTATATTATTAACACGAATGAAAATAAGAAACTTTGTATCAAACTCGAAAGGCACCGACTTTAACATGAGAACTATATAACTAAATGTAATGGCAATACAAATATCCTTATTTACCAATGGAGGGTAAATCAGTCACGTTACAAATAGCGGTCGTCACTGCACTCAGGTAATCCTAACACCTACAGCAAAAAAGAGGGACCCAATTAAAGACAGACCGACAAAATAAAATATACTCAAATAACAGTATCAACATATATCAACTTTAAATCAATAACCCACCAGCGGAAAATAACACCATCCGTATAAAGAGCTATAACTGACCGATACCATCCAACTAGTACTCGCCGAACTGTACAAATAAATGGTAAACAATATTACTATGCATAGCCTAAAGCATGAAAACAGTTTAAGGTAACTTATCTTACAGAGTTATTTTATTATTATTTTTAGGTCACGTCAGTACTTCTTTAACCTCGACTAAAAGATAAATGGCCTTACCTTAGTTTAAGGGCGAAGCATGAATGGTTCAAGTGAAGGTTTTTCTGTCGGTTATTTGCTCCGTGCAGGATGCAAAATCAAGAGGTGGGGGAGAAAGAGTGAACCGTGTCTAGTGAAGAACCATCTCCAAACTCAGAACATAAACGTCAAGAGAATCCATTAGTAATAAAACAGGATCTGTTTCTCTCGGCACGTCTGTTAAGCCCTCTTCGTTGCAATCACGGTGTCAAACGGGTTGTACGAGTGAACCCTTCAGGTCAATATACCTGAAGCTACAGACTACTGTCCAAGTCAAGTAGCAGAATCCACTCGTTTCCATTTCTCCGCTGTCTCACACGTTAGCTCGGAAACAAAACAAAATATTAGTTCTGGGAATTGCTTGTTTTGGTCCTCAAGACCACCCAACAACAGATAAGGCCATTATGCATACGAACTTAAAATTACAAAAACCTGTAAAGATAATTTATCTAAACAAGTCATGCTCAGAATAAACCAAAGAAAGTTACTAAGCAAGCCAACGCACAGAACTGTGTGAAAATATTACATGTGAAAAATTACAGAAAATAAGTGTATCCAGGAAAATAAATTACATTTATTTTTGTACATGACTCGAACAGAATCTTTCCCTTCTTGGAGGAATGTTAGGTAATCGGTATGTATTGTTTTGAATAAATACGCACTGGTAAAAGATAGAATTGAATATATATCATTCTAATATATAACCATCAACAATTATTTTATTTTCCTAAATGATGGGAATATTATTCCTTACTGTCTATGATCACATCAGCAAAAGTTATGAATTGACGTGTTTGTGTTAGCTGTGAGCACTTCGAGTCCCTCGAAGTGCAGTAGTTGCCATTTCTTAAAACCCTATTTGCATCTTATACATTTACCCTCCGAGTGCCTTTCGGGAAAGATTTCCAAATGTAATGATCTACATTCCTTTGAGTTTTTATCTAGAATTTTCCGTCATTACCTTCCAGGTAATCACTGCCAAGGAACGTGAAAAGAAATTATCTTCGTATGCAGTGGTGGCTTTTCAGTGAAGGTTTTGCCAATTTGCACGGTGATTAATTCCAATCGTTGCTGGCTGAAATCGTTGCGTTAGCCAATATCACACATGCGCGGACTCCGCTACGCTAACTAGGAAAGAATGATTGATTTGGAAGGTTTCATTAGCAGTTTATCGCGTAATAAACAATTATATTAATTATTATCATACCAAATTTTGATCAAAATTATATGAAATTCTGATCTAAATTGAAGTTATAAAAGATAATTTGTTGTAGAGTTAATCATACTTCTGGCGTCAGTTGAAAATGAGTAACATCAAAACTAAGAAGAAACAGTGGCGTAAAAACAGAAATTTTCATTGTTTGTCTGTGTTTGTACATTATCACAAGGGTAAGGGTTTGATTACACTGATTAAAAACCTTTCTGGCATGACACAGAGGCCAGTATTTTAAAATTTGTCTAGGTCTGTCAAGCAGTTTAGTTTCTATAAGCCAAACTAATATACAAACATGCATTTATATATACTGTATAGATTTGGAAGTTTTGGGAAGGGGAGACCAATGCCGAGAAATCGTTAGTTAAATTGGGTGGATGATTTGTTAGAAGGAGGAGGCTAAAATCACTGAAATCAGAATATATGCATTTAATTTTATATCTTATAATGTATATTTCTTTATTATTTTCTTTAATTAATTTGTTAAGTCTTCATTTTTTCAGATATTTTATACAACCATGAGATTAACAAAGGAACAGAGAGTAAAAGCAATTTAATTGTACTATAAAAACAATAAAAATGGTGCTGAAATCGCAAGATTGTTAGCAGCTGAATTTAACATCCCAAGGGTGCAAAGCCGAAATATCATTTGTATTGAACATTATTAAACCGAATAAGCACTATATTAATTTTGTTAATATATTATATTAACCTATTAACCTGTGGCAAACAAAGGGCGTTACTTATGTCGCACCCTGTATATATATATATATATATATATATATATATATATATATATATATATATATATATATATATATATATATATATATATATATATATATATATATATATATATATATATATATATATAATATATATATATATATATATATATATATATATATATATATATATATATATATATATATATACTACATATATTCCCATGAGTGAATTAGAGACATAACTACCAAGTGCTACAAGCGTGGCAATAATCATAAGATGGATAGTTTATTATAAATTTGCTGAAACTGAATTCAACACAAACATGTACCTACTACAGAGTCGAAATTAACTTAGACTATATCTTAATAGCTAAATAGTTAAGTTCCTATTTCCTTTATATCAAACCCATAAGACATAGGTTTGACTCTGACTGGGAAAGATGCCTTCATCATATATAATTCTCTGTGGTGTAGCTAAGTTATTCCAAGGTAAAGTGAAATCGAAATTAAAGGATATTTGTGGCTTGATGTATGAGAGTTTAAATATATATATGTGTCCTTAGTATTAATGGTATCATATAAAATTAATATTTAATCAAAACGAAAATTAATACAGTAGGTATTTTCATTAACTTGCTTTACCGCCAAGGTATATGTTCCTTATTGGGCGGGTGGGTTCCGTTCTCAGCTAGTACTCTGCTGGGCCCGCGTTCGAATCTCCGACCGGCCAATGAAGAATAAGAGGAATTTATTTCTGGTGATAGAAACTCATATCTCGCTATAATGTGGTTCGGATTCCCACAATAAGTTGTAGGTCCCCGTTGTTAGGTAACCAATTGGTTCTTAGCCACTTAAAATAAATCTAATCCTTCAGCCAACCCTCTCTAAGGCGAGCTGTTCACCAGCTCAGTGGTCTGGTTAAACTAAAGGTATTCTTAACCGCCAAGGTAAGAAACCCACCCACCACCCCCCACTCTCTCTCTCTCTCTCTCTCTCTCTCTCTCTCTCTCTCTCTCTCTCTCTGGCATTGTGTGCAGTTCCTCGCAGGGTGAGCGGGTTCCGTTCTCAGCTACCACTCTGTTGGTGGCGAGTTCGAATCTCCGACCGGCCAGTGAAGAACAAGAGGAATTTGTTTCTGGTGATAGAAATTCATTTCTCGCTATAATGTGGTTCGGATTCCACAATAAGCCGTAGGTCCCGTTGCTAGGTAACCAATTGGTTCTTAGCCACGTAAAAATAAATCTAATCCTTCGGCCAGCCCTAGGAGAGCTGTTAATCAGCTCAGTGGTCTGGTTAAACTAAAGGTATTCTTAACCGCCAAGGTAAGAAATCCACCCACCAACCCACCCACTCTCTCTCTCTCTCTCTCTCTCTCTCTCTCTCTCTCTCTCTCTCTCTCTCAGGCATTGTGTGGGTCTCTAAAAAATACAAAGCGCAGTATTTTCCTCCTCTAGCTCAACGATGGAGGCAATCCGGATGCAGTTCTGAAGTATTGACTCAGCATTTAATGAGCAAATATCCGTTTCGAAATGTTTACTCTCCAGCTATAGAGCTCTGTTTCTGTTATAACAAACATTTTTCTCTGATACCTCCGGCGTTGTGTGGCTTCTTTCCTCTTAAAACCTGAGACTCTATTAGCAAAGAGCTTTTGTGACGTTATCAGCTCGTTCAAAATTACTGGATAATTAGGGCTGCCTTATGCCGGGTACGAAAAAATAAGAGTAAAAGGCGGTTTTGCTTTAGTTCTAAGATACTCGAAATTAATTTTTTCAGCTAAATCGGTTTTAAAAAGTAATTTACACCACGTTTTTAGGAAAGATTACACGACTGTCAATATTTTTTATCCTGTTTTAAGAAAAAAAAAAGGGCTGTACAAGCGAAATTTTCTAATGAAATCACTGCATAAGCACAGTATAGCTATGACACTCCATTATTATTATTATTATTATTATTATTATTATTATTATTATTATTATTACTTAGCAACAAGCAAAATAAAGATTTTTTTCACTTGAATGGTATCAACTGAAACATGAAATCGCAGAAAAAAAAAAATAGCAAATCATACTATATATGAATTCAAATGTATCCATGTTTTCATACGTGTTCTGCAATTTCGACAGTCACCACCGTTCAAGCGTTCGGTCGACAGTCTATGGTTAATCCGCTGGACCAACATGTTTTAACCATATGCCATGGCGTGATATATATGACGTCATACCACGCTTGGACTGCCAGATGTCGCCACATTTTGGATCGGTGGTGGTCGAAGTGATAATATTTTGTTCATGTGGCGGGATTGCTGAATGTTAAGACCAAAGTATATATATATATATATATATATATATATATATATATATATATATATATATATATATATATATATATATATATATATATATATATATATATATATATATATATATATATATGTTACAGGCAGATAGCAACCAGGCACTTCAAGAACTGCCTGAAATATTAGGCAGATGTCGACATACACTTTGGGACATTTGATTCCCCAGGGCTAGTACTAAATACAGCGAAATACATTGACCCCCAAGGGCTAGTACTAAACACGGCGAAATACATTTGACACCCAGGGGCTAGTACTAAACGCGGCGAAACATATTTCAGGCAGTTCATAAAACGCCTGGTTTCGCTATCTGCCTGTAACACACGCACACACACACACACAGATATATATATATATATATATATATATATATATATATATATATATATATATATATATATATGTATATGTATATATATACATATATATATATATATATATATATATATATATATATATATATATATATATATATATATATATATATATATATATATATATATATATATATATATATATATTATGATGCAGATATGTCTTTATTCAGCGACTCTGCAGGTGGATATATCACTGGTTCAGCAATCTTGCTAATGAATGGGATGTGAACACAGCGAGTGCTTGGTCTCGTTCGCATTTTGAAAACTGAGATTTATCACTTTTGTGAACGTTAACCTCGGCCGAAGCGTGCCTCGAGACGCGACTGAGATGTGATCGGAAGTCCATAAGACATGTGTCAGGGTGAGACGATCGCTGACCCATATTGCATAGTGGGTACCGGATTTTTCCAATATGTCATCATGGATATTTCCCAGGCGAACTGTAAATGTGCCCTGAAGTAAGTGGTCATGTGTTGGTCATGATGAGTTTTGCTGGTGAGAAAATATGTGAAAACTTGATACTGGAGCTTGAACTGTTGTAGCGCTCAATTTGAGCAGTGCATCTGATTTTCTGGGAGATGGGTCTTCCAGTTTTGCTGAAGTGAGTAATGAGTTTTGTTATTTTTCTTTTTTTTTTACAGGTCCGAGTGAAACTATGTTTCCTTTTGCTACCTGATTTTACGTTTTTCGTGCTCATGTATTTTTAAGTGATTCCTTTTATTACCAGTTTACTCATGCCATTTCAATTAGCTTTTCTGTTTATTTATGGGATATTTCTTCCCTTCATGCAGTGACGAGTCTGTGTGACCTCATGTCAGGGGCACAATGGTCTGGGTTGAAGGGCATGAGAGGATGGAGTGGTGGTCATGTCGACTAAAGTGGTGATATGGTATTGCAAATTTTAGATTAGTCTCTATTGGGTGTGTGAAGATCCCATTTTCTATGTTAGGGTTTGGATTTTGGATGTCAGTGTAACTTATTCATTTAATCAATCAGTGCTTTGTTAGATTTCCAAAATAAAGTATATTTTCGTAACTCGAAAGTTAATTCAGTGGCCTTCAGTGCTTATGAGTTATGAGAGAGAGAGAGAGAGAGAGAGAGAGAGAGAGAGAGAGAGAGAGAGAGAGAGAGAGAGAGAGAATATGAAGCCTGGTTTGGAGGTAATTTGTATCATACCTCCTCCCAGGGAGTGGGGGGGTTTATATTTATATATATATATATATATATATATATATATATATATATATATATATATATATATATATATATATATATATATATATATATATATATATATAGTTTTTACAAGACAGGTATATCTTGACAAAATGAATAATTTTCTTGATTTACTGTAAGGAATAATTTAAAAATCCAGAATTGATTTACTGTATAACAATGTAAAACACAATTACAATTATATATATATATATATATATATATATATATATATATATATATATATATATATATACATCTTTTCCCATTTTTCGTTAACTTTTACATTGTTATGCAGTAAATCAATTCTGGAGAAAATGATTCCCCCAATCAAGATATACCTAACTGCCTTGTAAAACTATCCATGAAAAACAGGGTGTAAAGGGACACTTTTCAATTAAATGAAGGATGATAAACCTATACACAAGTCATATGGTCTGTGTCAGTCTATCTCTAACGAGAGCCACACACCTTAGGAGACAGGTATATTCATCTGTCATGACTCCTATTGAGAGTTGCAATCCAGACTTTCTTGCAATCTCTGGAATATTACTTGAAAATTGCCTTTAAATCAGGTTGCTTTTATTGTCCACTTCAGAACATCCACAATAAAAAAATTGGAGGAATCATGCTAATAAAATAAAATATATCTACGATACTGATGAGATAATTCTGGAAGATACTGTTGTGAAAATTTTCATAATAATTAGTGGACGCAGGGTATTCAGCCAGAGTAATCATGTCTACATGTTTCCTACAGCCCAGGAACGTCTTCAACACTAACAGAATTTTGTTTAACTTCGACTGTAACTTAAAAACACGCTCACACAGTTTAGAAATCTCATCTCATACTTTTTTTTTTCACTGTTATTTCAGTTATACATTTTTAATAACTTACGCCATGTAATGACAGATATTATAGCAAAAATAAGAGAGGCATCACTGCAAAACTCAGTCTTAAGCATTATCAAGGAAACTTATAACAAAAATTTGTTTCACTAGGAAAGAAATAGAATTAACTGTACTTTCAATAAAATGGGCACAATATCTGGCTCAGCGTTATCTATGGGAGTCGTCTGGTTTGGGAGCAAGTGTCGGGAACAATAAGAACAGATACTGAGACAAGAGAAGGCTAGGTCGAAGTCCTGAAGGATATACATAGGCTACTAGGTCCTGTAAGAGCTCATAGGTCGATTCTTCGGTTAGTATAATCCCGACCGCCATGTCTGAGGATAATCGTTTATTTAATTCCTCATTGCCTGCTTGCTTCCTCCGCCGAAAGGATGGTTGACAAAATCTAACAAGTAAAAATGCACCGAAGTTTCTTCGGCGCAATTGAGTTTTCTGTACAGCCGCTACAGCGTATAATCAAGGCTGCCGAAAATAGATCTATTTTTCGGTGGTCTCAGTATAATGCTGTATAAGCCGCGGCCCACGATAATTTAATCACGACCCGGTGGCGGCATACCATATATATCGTTGCCAGAAGCGCGATTATGGCTAATTTTAACCTTCAATAAAATAAAAACTAGAGGCTAGAGGGCTGCAATTTGGTATGTTTAATGACTGGGGGGTGGATGATCAACATACCAGGACGGACAGAAAAATCCGTCACAGTAGCTTCCTTTTGCAGAAAACTAAAAGCTAAAGAAGAAATACCCTTACTTAAATCTCGTCCAGCACCGACTTTAATACCTTCTAAATAATTTCCGGAGATTGTAAAAAATTTAGTACACAGGTGTAAGGTCTTTAGTTGAACGGAGTGAGCAACAGAATGTTGGGAACCAAGACAGGAAAGAAACAGTTACATAGAAAACTGTTAGAATTTCCCCTTTATCTAATTTCTGACTGCTATATATTTTAGGCTGTCTAGAAGAATAAAAAGAAAGGAAACTGGGACATGTGTGAATGTATCACATACGGGATAAATTGTCAAAATGGCAAATATATCAATATAACTGCCACTACAGCTCCGCCACAAGGACCGCTGCTGGTATTAAAGGACAACCACAGAGAGAGAGAGAGAGAGAGAGAGAGAGAGAGAGAGAGAGAGAGAGAGAGAGAGAGAGAGAGAGAGCAGAAATGAGAATTTAAAAGAGAGAGAGAGAGGATGGAGATTTAAGAGAGAGAGAGAGAGAGAGAGAGAGAGAGAGAGAGAGAGAGAGAGAGAGTAACAGTTATGGTTAAAACCAGATATCCTCTCTGCTAGAGGTTAAGGTTTTACGAATTGATACACTGTTAATTAGGGTCACTATATTAACACCTGTTAATATGGTTTTTATTTTCTTTACTTACAAAAATGTTGCAAAATATTTTCAATAAACATAAAATTACAGTATTAGGCTAGTATTACGCTGGGTGTGGAAAAAAAGTAATGAGAAATAGTCTTACCGTTACTTTTTGAACAGAGTAAGGGTTGCATAAATCTATGTATACTATAAATAAATGTCAGTGTTGCTCCAAAATAACGTCATTAGGCTTAAGATATCAGTACTAGTAATCTATGGCACGACGGGGAGAGAGAGAGAGAGAGAGAGAGAGAGAGAGAGAGAGAGAGAGAGAGAGAGAGAGAGAATTTATGGTTACTAAACTGGCGTCACAACATCTAGAGAGACAGATAGATAACCGCATGCATAAGCAAATAGGTAAATATAGAAATAAGCATATAGTCAAAAAAAGGGCATGTTGTTAAGTAACATGAGTTATTTACTCATGCTACAAATTAACATGAATATATAATTCTAAACTAAAAAGAAAGATGTAGAAAGAGCGATAACCAGACACGAACGGAGTGTAGACTAGTCTAGAAAGAATCAGTATGGTATATGAACTCTTTGACGATACCGGCCTCGTCAGGTTATATCTACCTCCACGGGCCATACGAACATGCATAGCGGTAATTTTTAGCTTTCTATAAAAGAAAACTATTGTGCCGGCTGTGTATTTCTGTCCGCATTTTTTCTGTCCGCCCTCAGATCTTAAAAACTACTGAGGCTAGAGGACTGCAAATTGGTATGTTGATCATCCTCCTCCCAATCATCAAACATACCAAATTGCAGCCCAGTAACCTCAGTAGTTTTTGTTTCATTTAAGGTCAAAGTTACCCATAACCGTGCCTCTGGCAACGATAGAGGACAGGCCACCACCGGGCCGCGTTGAAGTTTCATGGGCCGCGGCTCATACAGCATTATGCCGAGACCACCGAAAGACAGATCTATTTTCGATGGCCTTGACGATACGCTGCACAAAAAACTCGACTGCGGCAAAAAAACTTCGGCGCATTTTTTACTTGTTTTATGCTTCTCCGTGTAACCTTACATTCCATGCTATGTTAATGAACTTGATGCTACTGTAAAGCTGATGAGATGTAATTTATTATTTTATGTTAAAATAAAAGTCCCTAAAACCAAAATACAGCATCCATATCACGAGTTGAAGTTAGCCGTACTGGAAAATTTGTTACCACTTTTTTTTTTTTACTTCTTAGTTCACCAAAAGTCGCTACTCTTAGATACCTCATTTTTTTTTTTTATTCAGCAATGGGCAATAAAACAAATGCAAAATATACGCACGAGTTGTAGGTTATCGGTAAGTGACAGCTGTTTGTGACTATTTTTCAAAAAATAACCAAAAATAGGTAAATTGAGATACCTAATTTTTATTCACACAGTGAGAAAGTTATATAATTTGCGTTTCTTATGATATATATTTCATTACTATTTGTGTTATGTATGGCACAGCACACCCCCAATTAAAAAGTAAACCAACACACTCGCGTGGGCATCCAGGGAGAACTTACGAATGAATGGAAATTTCAAAAATTACGTGCAATCCAATATTTTACAGAAACAGGTAAATTGAAATATCTCATTTTTATTTACACACTGAGAAATTTCAATAATTTTCGTTTCCCATGATACATAATTCATTACCACATGTGCTAGGTATAACACAATTCCCCCCGCCCCCAAAAGAAAAATAACATACAAAATCCCGAGAGCAGCCAGGAAGAACTATGGCAAAAGATTAATTTCACAAGTTACTTGAAGGTAAAAATTTGTCAAAAATAAGTGAATTGTGGTATCTAATATTTCTTTACACACAGAGAAATTAAAATAATTTTTTTCCAATAATATATAATTCATTACTATGTCTAGTAAGTATGGCACAGTCCCCATCCAGCCAAAATTAAAGTAAATAAATTTGTTCGCTTGATCTTATGCGTATTATATAATGTCATATAAGTTCATTTAATAATTTGCAAAAACAGAATGAAAAATGCTTATAACTGGTAATATTTTTGAAAATGCAAATGCATTATAAATAATGTCCATAACCATAAAACATTTTCTAAAAAAAAAAACATATTACACATAAAAGCACAAGAAAATAATGAAAGCGTACATCAATGACATAAAAATACCGTAAGGTAATGCATTATGTAAAAACATATATAAAAATAAATAAATATACATATATGAAATAATATCTGGTGTACTTACCAACAATCCTTGTCTTCATCTCTTGCTAATGCCTCCTCCTCTATTTCGAAAACCTTGCAGTTCACGTCGTATGATTGGGAGGAGGAGGAGGAGGAGGAGGAGGAGGAGGAGGAGGAGGAGGAGGAGGAGGAGGAGGAGGAGGAGGAGGCACTCCTGATGCTCCTACTGCTGCTTCCCCCCGGACCTCGGGGGAGGTGTCGTGTTGGTGGACGAGTTCCAGTAGTTTCGCTTCATATGGTAATCACGGAAGCATTGGGTTTTTATGCAGAGAGGTATATAATACTCTGCACGAAGCACAATGATAAGCGATGTCTTTTCGAATGCCCCTCATAGAGCAAACACGGCACCTCTTCCTTCCTCCGCTTCTTGAAGTCTGGCAGTGGCTCTGGCATGTGCACAGTGCCAGGAGAAAGACGAGATATGGGGTCAACGATCCTTGACTTCCCTTTTGGAGTCTTGTCTTCAGGTACCGAAGGCATAGCGGCATCATCTGA
>NC_089763.1:7096584-7175021 GCF_040412425.1 Macrobrachium rosenbergii | reverse complement strand
ATTGTTAACATGACTTTTCAACCCACAACCTAAAATCCCCGTAGGGGGTTAGTGCCGTCAGTGCACTTCATGCGGTGCACTGTAGGCATTACTTAAGGTTTTTTATAGCGTGCCTTTGGCCCCTAGCTGCAACCCCTTTCATTCCTTTTACTGTACCTCGTTTCATATTCTTTTCCTTTCATCTTACTTTCCACCCTCTCATAACAATTGATTCATAGTGGAACTAAGAGGTTTTCCTCCTGTTACACCTTTCAAACCTTTTACTTCCGTTTCAGTTCTGAATGACCTCATAGGTCCCAGTGCTTGGCCTTTGGCCAAAATTCTATATTCAATTCAGTTCACAATCTAAAATGATCAGTCTAAATCTAGCATTGCTCTTAGAATATGCAATCATATTTTAGTTTATTTCCCAGTTACCTTCTCCTTTTATAAATAATAAATATAAAATAAAATAAAATAAAATAAAACATCCTAAAAACAGTCTGGCAGAGATGTCGACAGTAATTGACCGGAGCTCTATGGACAAATGAAAGTTTTCG
Organism: Macrobrachium rosenbergii; assembly: GCF_040412425.1. Taxonomy (NCBI): domain Eukaryota; kingdom Metazoa; phylum Arthropoda; class Malacostraca; order Decapoda; family Palaemonidae; genus Macrobrachium; species Macrobrachium rosenbergii. The sequence goes on along the minus strand of NC_089763.1, from coordinate 7,174,482 downwards.
GTTGGGTTCCTCTGGAAAATAAGGCGAATAACTTCCTCCTTTGAAGTCCGGAAAATATAGCGTACGGCTTTTTCCAGGAAAAGAAAAGAAACGGGTTATATTTCCCTTAAATCAGCAGAAACTTAGATTTTTTTATAGGGGACTTGGGTCAATGTTAGTTCCAGAATCAGTATGAATCATATAATAATAATAATAATAATAATAATAATAATAATAATAATAATAATAATAATAATAATAATAATAATTATTATTTTATAGATAATGGTAAAAAGACGAAATGGGACTACTAATCTCTTTGTAAATGGGGAAAGAAAGAACTCTGGATTTCTGCCCAAGTTATGGCTAACTGAATTATCTTAACAATAATAATAATAATAATAATAATAATAATAATAATAATAATAATAATAATAATAATAATAATAATTATTATTATTATTATTTTATAGATAATGGTAAAACGACGAAATGGGACTAATCACTGTGTAAATGGGGAAAGGAAGAACTCTGGATGTCTGCCCAAGTTACGGCTAACTGACTTATCTTAATAATAATAATAATAATAATAATAATAATAATAATAATAATAATAATAATAATAATAATAATTATTATTATTATTATTTTTATTATTATTATTATTATTATTATTATTATTATTATTATTATTATTTTATTATTATTATTATTATTATTATTATTATTATTATTATTATTATTATTTTATAGATAATGGTAAAAAGGCGAAATGGGACTAATCACTGTGTAAATGAGGAAAGGAAGAACTCAGGATTTCTGCCCAAGTTATGGCTAAACGAATGATCTCAAATCATTTAGTACTGAAAATCCCGTGTTGTCAAAGGATGAATCCACGAAAGACATTACCAGGAGATTGTTTTGACGGTACAAAGAATACTGCTAATGAAAACTATTTCACAAAGCCATCAGTATGTGGAGAAAGGGCTAATTAATTGATACCTTGTTATCATTATTGCTGTTGCTATAAATTAGAAAAATACTCATAGTACAATGAATTTTGAATTGGAGAAAAAAATCCGCAGTTATGTATGGTTACAAATATATTTCAAAATAAATCTATGCAGAGAACTTTTCCGTCTAAGGGGAATCGAACAGATTCCCGAAAGTTCTCTGTATAGATTTATTTTCAAATATATTTGTACCCATACATAACTGTGGATTTTTTTCTCCAACTATTATTATTATTATTATTATTATTATTATTATTATTATTATTATAGTAGTAGTAGTAGTAGTAGTAGTAGTAGTAGTAGTAGTAGTAGTAGTAGTATAAAAAGATTACATAAGATATTTTATCTTAACAGTAGTATTCATACTAGTACAATTTGCTCGTATTATTATTATTAACAATAATATTTTTATTATCGATTATTGTTATTATACATTAGTGGTAGTACTTGTAGTAGTAATATTAGTAAAATGAACCTTACTTCCTTTCACTGTCCCTCTTTATGTTATTAAGCCATTTTCACATTTTACTACGTCACAATCAATCAGTCAAAGTGACTGGTTATTAATTACCTTTGTCAATCAAAGTGACTGGTTATTAATTAACTTTGTCAAAAAACTACCTCGATAAAACAGCGACAATTTTCATTACAAAAATATCTTGCTTTTATCTAGCAAACCAATAATAGCCAGACTGCATACACTTCCGTGTGGTCCTTGATTGCGAAGAGATGAAATACATTCCATCTTTAAAATCCTTAGTAATAAAAGCCGAATCAGTGTTGAAATAAAAGCTGAAAGTAACAAAGATCCTCGGCGTCCTAGACGGCTCTCCTAATGGACATCCATTATGCTGGAATTTTCTTCTGCATAAAATTAGCGAAGAATTTTTCATGCCTAATGATCTCTTCTGCAGTCTGGCATTTACACCCTCAAGATTTTTCCTGAATTGCTCATGAGACCTGCTCGCTCGTTTCTGGTTAAGCTGGCCTTATGCCAGCACGGTTTTTGATACTGGGGCGTTTAGCAAACCCATATGTCTTCGTTTTATTCAAATTGTTTCTATATGAATATTATAAAACGATGAAAGTATTAAATGGATATACATCCATACACACATATATACATATATAGATATATATTATATATATACACACACACACACACACACATATATATATATATATACAGTATATATATATATATATATATATATATATATATATATATATATATATATATTTATATATATATATATATATATATGTATATATATATATATATATATATATATATATATATATATATATATATATATATATATATATATGTTTGAGTTTTAGCTTGTCACTTACTAATGTATGGGTTTTTTTGCCTACAAATATTTAACCCAAAATATCGTTTAATATACAACTCACTATCTCTGGGAATAACTTATATCTAACGAGTTTCTTCTTGTCTTAACATTTTACTAGAAAATATTCACGTGCTAAATTGACAAACCCCATAATTAGTTTAGCCAAGAGTTACAAGTTTATCAATCAGCTATGATAGTCGAGGAGGGCTGATTTTGACTCTAAGTACAGAACCCATACTGACAGACTTAGTGCATTAGAGTCCATACGACTTATATAACTCTCTGGACATCTGAAATGAATAAGTCGACTACATTGGCTGTATCTTAATAAAAGGTACAGGGTCGAATCTGGCCGGGACATATAACGTATGAATTATGATATTCCTCTAGTCGTAACTTCTTCTGTGATGTAAAGAGAATATATATATATATATATATATATATATATATATATATATATATATATATATATATATATATATATGTATGTATGCATATATGTATATATTACATGCATATATACACATATATATTATATATGTATATATATATATATATATATATATATATATATATATATATATATATATATATATATATGTGTGTGAGTGTACCTTAATTTCGAATTATTTTTACATGCGCCTACCACATCAGTATACGAGTTTATGCCTTTTAGATTTGATGTAGGAGACAATGACATATTTATTCAGCCGGATAGAAAAATCCCTGTTTCCCTTGTATCTAATACGAAGGGCTAGGCTCGAAAGCTCTCCGGGCCAGATGAACTTGTCCAATATAATCCCCTAGAAAATATTAAACGTACGTTATTGTCTCTCAGTGCAGAAGTTAGGATACTAGGAGAGATTTTTCACGGAAATCTTTTGAAATAGAGGAGAAAAAGTCCGTATGATGCTATCAATTACGTGAAAAATACGCATTTTACAGGAGCAAAAACTTGCCACCACTGCTCGTAGAACACACGTGGAAGACATAAATTGTTAATAACGCAATGCTTCGTAAGATTCGAGTGTTTGTTTCATTACCGAGTATTTTTTATTTCGTATCCGCTGTCCATGACTATAACATCCAATACTGATTCGGTGCGCGCTCGGTTAGCATCCGACGTCGTTTCATTCCAAGGATATTTTGGAAGTCAAATATCGTATTGTATTGTTATACAATTCGGAATATTTAAACAAAACAGGTTGAAAAATTCAAATTGACTATAAGTTGAGAATAAATCTGGCAAATGCAGGATAACCATATGAAATCACTTATCAGGACCACCAATATACCGCTGCTTATATTCAACAAAGTTTGTATATGTATGACGATAAAGTTGCCAACATGTTTAACTCTAGTGCGCGTTCATCCTTACAGAAACCAAAGTAACAAAGATACCTTTCATTCCTTTTTGCTGTACCTCTGTTCATAATCTTTCTTTCTTCTTCCTTTACACCCTCTCCTAACAACTGATTCATGAGTGCAACTGCGAGGTTTTCCTCCTGTTATATCTTTCATTGCACCTCTTACTCTCAGTTTTCCTTTCAGCGCTGGAATTACCTCATAGATCCCAGGGCTTGGCCTTTGGCCTCAATTCTATTCTTTCTATCATTACATTCCAAGAAAGGGTCTACATTGTTTTTATATAAACAAAAGCAATAAATAGTCAGTTACCAACAGATGAAGCTGTAGGTAAACACGGACAGAAAAGTCATAATCACAAGTGATGAGGTGATGAGAGAGAATTCTCAGAGAGAGAGAGAGAGTCCATAACCCAAGAAAAGGACAGAAACGACCTGAGGCTCAGATTTTTCTGTGAAGAGGGAAGGCTTTTGCATCACAGACTTGTTTTCCTGACTTTCTTTTCCTCTCAATTTTAGCTTTTTGATCCTGTTCATTCTTGTAGTTTTAGTTTTCTGCAAAAAAACTGCGAGATAACTATCTGTCCATCCACACTTTTTTTTGTCCGCCCTCAGATCTCAAAAACTACCGAGGCTATGGGCTGCATTATGTTGATCATCCGCCCTCCAGTCATCTAACACAGTGCAAATGCCTCTGGCCTCAGCAGTTTTGATTTTATTTAAAGGTTACTTAGCCATGAAACGTGCGTCTGGCACCGCTATACTGTGCCATGCAGAACAACCAATTCACCACCGGGCCATTGCTGGAAGTTTGTGGGCCGAGGCTGAAAGTTTCATACAACCCTGTATTTGTAAATATTTTCTGATTGCGCCGAAGAAGGAAACTTCGGCGCATTTTATACTGGTATTCTGTCGTTAGTTACTAGTTTTCGTGGCAGTGAGGACGGTAGTTTTTTCCTTCCAAAATCAACGAACATTGTCTCGTGAAAGTTCTCAGGATGTTTTGTTGTTGTTTCTCAATGAGGTTTCAGTAAGCAGCTTGTCTGATGTCTGTCTCAACGACACAAAGTCCTGTCAAAAGAAAGAAATATAGGAAGCTTTTAATTAAAAGACTAATTAGACTCTTGATGTTGTTGAACTTTTCATGCTTTCTCCCATTTGTCTTAATGCAATCTCCTCACTGCACCTCTTGTGGTGCAAGATGCAAAGTTTTAATTTGAAGTTGCAGCAGCCTTCGGTCCCTAATTGCAACCTCTCTCATTTTTTACTGCACCTCATTCAAATCCTCATTCTTTCATCTGACTTTCCCCTAAAAATTGTTCCCTAATGCAAATCTTTGAGGGTTTCCTCCTGTTACACCTTTTGAAACCTTCTTATATTACTATGGTTTCTCTTTAATGTTGAATGACCCATACATTTGCTAAGTGATGGTCTTTGGCCTAAATTGCATATCCTTGTTCTCATCTATACATGCTTTCCTCTCTAACACTCAAGATGTTCGTCGAGAAAATGGAACAATCTGAAATACTCACAAAGTTTAAAGCAAATAATAAATTAAAACATATATTTATTATTTATATTATAATATATAATATATATATATATAAATATATATATATATATATAAATATATCTTATATATGAGAAAAAAAACCTGATGAACTAAAAAGAAGAGGCTTTCAGAGGAAGGGACGACATCAATGCCTTTCTTGCAATGGCGTTATTGAATTCAGCTTCAAGATGTGAAATATATCACGGAACTCAAAGCTATCAAAAATCATTGATAAAGTGACCATTGAGAAAGTAATGTTATAGAATGTTAAGTCCCTTTATCTTGACCTAATTTAGAAATTAAACATCAAAAAACTTAAAATACTCTCAGTGCATATGCAATAATTCCCCCCTCTCTCTCTCTCTCTCTCTCTCTCTCTCTCTCTCTCTCTCAATGGTCTCTTTACCACTGATTGGTTGATAGTTTGGAAAGGCATTGAAATAAAACCAACTTTTCTCCTCCAGTGTTGCCCTTTCGTCTTCATTGTTTTAGATTAAACTTTACCATGAAAAGATGGATGATCATATATCAGTATCAGAGTCTTGGAGCAAGAAAATGGAGTTCAAGACCTTTTTCCTTATCTTAGACGTTCTTCCCACCCCTACTCCCCGTATGGGAATAGTGCACAACTTGCACCTCTTGCAGTGAGCTGCAGGCAGTAGTTAAGTTTTTAACGTTCCTTCTGAACATGTAAGCTGCAATCCCCTTTCATTCCACCACTGTACCTCTGTTCACGTTCTCTTTCCATCTTACTTTCCTTAACCTCTCCTAAACAATATTTCGCCGACTATTATTAACTGCTGATAGTTTTCCTTCCTGTTACGCCTTTCAGACTTTTTTTTTTTAGTCAATTTCCGTTTCAGCTTGAATGACCTCCATAGGTCCCAATGCTTTCCTTTAAATTTTGAATATTCTATTCTGACGTTGTTCCCTGTTCCGAGTCTGTAAATATTGTTCAAAGAAATTTCTATTTCTTAGTTACAGAAATAATCTCTTATATTACTGAGGACAGCTTGCTTTGAGACTAATTTCTTAGTATATTTTTTCAGCTGTTAAATTCAAAGAAGTCTTTTTTTATTGTTTTCTGATATGTTTATTTAGATTTTTTTGCATCAAATAATGATTACTGCGTTCAGTTTCTCTTTGTGTTCCATTTTTTTTTTTTTGTCTTTGATTCCATCATTTATTCATTTATAACGATTTTCTTCTTAAGGTGTTTTCCTTGTTTTCTGTCAAATTTATCCTTGAATTTCCGGTAAAATTAAGTTTCCAAGAAATTTTTCGTTTTTTAACTTTCGGGAAACTCAAAAGATCTCCTTTCAATTTTTGAGGAGGAACAATTGAAATATTCAGATTTATCTCTTGCAGGACAATACTGATATGTTGCTCTTACGTCCGGCTTTCATTTTGCTGTTTGGCTTTATAATGTAAGGTATAATCTTTTTTCTCATTTTTGCCTCTTTTGTTACGTTTCCAATTGGTACGTGTTCGTTTGTTCAGAAGACCAAATTAAAATGAAAGAAGGAAAAACAAGCGTCTTTCATGTTATTTCAACCATTCTCTCTCTCTCTCTCTCTCTCTCTCTCTCTCTCTCTGATTTTCAGATAACATTCTGAGTGATTTTGTCAATAAAACTAAACATGCCGATACTTCTTTCTGTAATGATTCCTGTGGCCTTAGCCGAAATATTCTGTCAGACGGTGTTTTTTGACATAAAAGACAAGCTTTATATTCATTGAAGGTAAACGTTTTTTATAAACTGATGTTTTTATTAAATATAATTGTCTTTAAATAATCTCTTTTTTTTTTTTTTTTGCCTTGTCCCGGGTTGCTCAACCGATTCATCTTTATTAATAAATATTATTTATCAGATTTTATTATTTTTTATTATCTTACATTTTATTTTTTCTGTATTGTTATTTTATATTTGCAATTTTTTCTGTATTATTTTTTTATTTGTAGTTTTTCTGTATTATTTTACAAGGGTAGTTTGATTCTTATCAATATTTCTATTGTATTTTTATCCATGTATATTACATCTGTATTTTTCTGATTATTTTACCTGATTTTGCATTTTTAGAAGGTTATATTACATTTTGTATTTTTTTTTTTTTATTATTTTAAATTTATATTTTTTTTCTATATTACCGTACATTTGTATTTTTTTCTTTATTATAATTTTGAGAAATTTTTCATTTATTATTATTTTACATTTGTATTTTTCTTTACATAATTTTGAATTTATATTTCTTATTATTTTACATTTGTATTTTTCTTTTATTAAATTGATTTATTATTATTATTATTATTATTAAATATATTTTATATTTGTATTTTTTCTTCATTATTACTGTACAATTGTATTTTGTTCTTTATTATTATTTTACTTGTATCACTTCTTTATTATCTTAAGAATGTATTTTTGAGAGAATCATTAGAACTTACGACTGTATTTTTTTCTTTATTATTATTTAACATCTGATAGTTTTCTCTTTCACAAGAAATGTTGATCCTCACAGAGGTTCTTCTGTTGACGTCCTTTCTTACGTCTGGAAGGAATTTTGTTGAGTTGAAATGTTAAAAGAAAAGAAAGATGCCTAAAGAGACAGACATATGAGAAATAGATCTGTTCCCATAATTCTTCAGTCAGCCTTTTCTTATTGATTGTCCTTTCTTCACTTTCAGAGACTTTCTTTCTTTCTTGACTCTTTACAGTCAAAAGTCTTCATGGCTTCCGTTCCCAGAAGCTAAATGCATTATTATTAACTTACTTTATTATTATGTTATTTTATTATTATTATTGGTTATTAAAATTAGCTTATTGATGTATCTTTGAAGCATATTATTTATGCCATAAAACGTTAAAAATTGCAATACTTCATTAAATAATAAATTGTTTTAAATTCATTGTTGCATATTAATTAAAATTTGTATTTTTGGTTATATTATTTGATGCTAAGAACTCTCAAAAAATAGAACAGAACTATTCAAATTCCGTTATCAAATTTAATGTGATCTTGGCAATGAATCCTTATCAATGTGTTTTCCTCAAATATTCACAAAACAGAGAAATAGCCACCAGATTCTCTAGCTGGTGGTCATTGCAATATAAACATTGTTTTGTAGAAAATTCCGATAAATGTTTTCAGATTATTTCTATTGCTTGATGCAATAAGAATAATCATATTGCTATATGCTTCGTCGCCACCTGTCTAAATAATAATAAGATTTCTCTTATTTTTTATCCTTTTTTTCTATTATACAGAAAAAATGAAAATTCAGTCTACAGGAGACAGATGAATTTGCTGAATTCTGGTTTCATATGATTTTTAATAAAAAATAGGCTTTTTTTACATGTTAATAATATATGTGATTTTTGCTTTAGAATTTCTGTATGTTTCCAAAGGGGTTTTCTTTCCTTTTGTACCTTCCAAGTAATTTGAACTATATTTGCATGCAAGGGAAACCTTCTAAGATTTAATTTTGACATTTTTAATTTACTTTTTATAAATTTTCAGGTAAATTTCATAATTTAGTTTACGATTTGAAGCAGTAATCTTATAGAGTTATTTCTGAGAAAACTGTTTAAGGCAGATTTCTTATGGGCTCCTTTTCTGAGCAGAGATACATTTTCAGAAATTTATTAGGGTTGAAATTGCAGTAAACATCAGTAAATTAGTGAACTAACTTCATAAAAATGTATTTTATGGTGACCTATCCCTTATAGCAGTCCTCATATGATATTGACCTTTATGAAATAGTATACGTATAATATTACAAAATATATATTAAATATATTTCAATACATATTGTTTGTATATTAATATTTATACATGAATAATAAAATGAATCATACTGTATATATAATATTCCTATATATATACATATAATTAATGTAGAACATTATACTGAATATATAAGTTATATATATATAATATACCTATTGCACAAGACATAAATACTTCTTTGTTATATAAATTATTATATAAAATTATCTTTGTTATATGTATGTGTGTATATAAATATGATATATATAATATATATATATATATATATATATATATATATATATATATATATATATTATACACATCATATATATGTATATAATAAATATATATATATATATTGTTATAAATATATATATATATAATATAATATAATAAATATAATGCATGAATTTTGTAAATAAATATAAAATAAAAATAAAGTGTTAAAGCTGAAAATATGAATATGAATCTTGACTGGTTTCATCTTTCAATTAAACATCTTCAGGAGGGCTAGAACATAGCAGCAGAAATTCACATTAACTGAGTGCTAGTTTGGAAAAAGAGAACACAACTGAAGCATGAAAAGAGAAAAATTCAGTGCCCTGAGATGACACAGGGTGGAGGTAAAAATGACAAATCTTGCATTTCGAAGGACACCTAAGTGCATACCTGAAATTTCTTGATGAATGGAATATCAAAAAAGTATAAATAAAAAGAACTGAGATCAATAAGGTCATTCAGTAAAATTAATAATTGACAGTAAAAGTTCAAAAAGGTGTAAATTAAGAGGAAATCCTCACACTAATACTCTATAATCAATTGTTAATAAGATGGTCAATGAAAAATGCAAAAATTAAGATAGAGAATAACTGAAAGGAGGTACAGTAATAGGAAATAAATAAAATTGCATTTATAACTCCTGTGCAAATAAATTCTTAATTAAAGTGCACCATTTTTATTGATGGCACTACCCACCACAAGGAATATTTCTTTATGGTTAGATAAATACCATATTGTTTGTTGTCATTCGGGTCATTAAAGACAGTCCTTGAAATCTACTAGACCTTTCTTATTTCTTTTGAAATAAATGGATGAAAGTACTACTTTCTAGGCTGAAGTTGTTATTTTAAAATAAAAATGACTTATGACAAATTTAAATATTTATGACACACGAATTACATGGAATATGACCAAAAACATCTTTCGGTATAAATCAATTCAGAGTTCTTCGTTCATCAATGTATTCAGATTTACACTTTTCAAAATAATTACTGAATCTTAAAATTATTACTGTGATCAGAATAAAAACGTTTAACATAACATTTCGGTAGGGTTTCGATAGATTGTTAATTTTAACCCTTTGTTGCCTTCAGGTTTAGAACACTCAAGAAAGGGAAGGAGAATCGTTTTCAGTCACCTTCAGACAATTTCATATCATCATTTCATTTAGTTTATCAAGGAAAGTGTTTACATTTTCGTTTCCCTGGCCTAAATAAATATCATGTCTTCAGCATACCATAACCATTTCACATTTTATGGAAATTAAAACTTATAGATATTCTGCTCGGAAAAAATATAAGGTATAGACATTTTTATGGTTGAGTTCAATGGGAGTTTATAAAAACATCGTTTGTTTTGAAGTCTGCATGTATCATTTTTATTAATTTGAAAACGCTGGATTTTTATGGCTTTACTTAGGATAGTAGTGACAGGAGATAGACCATTGCAATACCAATTTCTAAATCAATATATCTTGTTGAATTTAATTTAACGATATTTCACGAAAGTTTAATAGTGCAGTAAAGTATTTTTGAGAATGGTAAATGTATCTAGTAAAAAAAATATAAGGGAAGTTTCAATTGGCCAAAATATATAAATATATATGCAATAATACAGTAGATATTTATATATATATATATAAATATATATATATATATATATATATAGATAATGTTGTTTTAAACACCTCCCTCCCTTCCTGTATATTTGAAACCGTCATTTAATTTGATAATTAATCTGTTATTCCTCTGTCCATTGTCAGCTCTAAAAAATAAGTTTATCCGAAGACAGTCAACAATAAGTTAAGATTGCCTCCGTAAAATGTTAAATTTGATTAAATTTCAGTAAACAATACAAGTGTGAAAATTAAATAATGAGGATGAAATATATAATAAATAGGAAATTTTATTCCATTTATTTATATCCAGGTAGTATTTTTGATCTGTACCATAAATGATAAATAGTTTTCCTATGCCTCAATTGCTGGTCTTTTTTTATGCTTAAACTTCAAATAACTGGCCCCAAAATGATTTCATCGAACAGTCCTATTTATAACAGAAGTGATTCTAAATTATATTCTGATTTCATTTGCAAGGGCGGACAGGAAAACATTTTTCTCAAGCTGTAATAAATGGTATGGAAACCATTCAAATTCACCTGGAAATAAATAAAGGTTTCCAAAATGAGTCATGAAAGGTTCGTACATTTGCAAGTAGTCAAGACCAGCCCTTCCTTTTATAAAAAAATGAAATAAAATTTCATTTTAAAAACTTTTTTTAACCTCTTCCTCCACAAATGCAATTAATGAAGAGTAAATCCTGCCTGATTAAATCCATGGTTGCCATTTACGACATTACTTTGAATGATTAAAAGATCCTCCATTTGACCATCAATTTTCCCTATATTTGCAATTTAAATTCAATTGGTTAAAGCCATATCAGTGTTAATTTTATCTTTGTGTAATTGCAATAAAAAACAAATTTAATTATTGAAGCCTAACTGCTCAATATCAGATCGGATTTATGCTGATTTCATTAAAATCACCAAAGATAGGAAAACATTATGTTTTGTATTTAGAAATCCCATGTAAAATTTGATATTTCAGAGGAATTCCATCTCCTTCAGTGTACACACTCATTTTAACTGAGATCTAATTTCAAATGCACATACCGAGAATGATGTATCCATGCTTCAGAAGTCTCGTCTGCAAAAATTTCTATTGTGGCCCAAATGTTCATATGAATTATTATCCCATTCTGCATTCCATCATTTGCATTTGTGAGACTATTTCATGTAATCAGGGCAAGACTGAATATTATTATTATCATTGAACTTGATTGTACATGGCAGATTATGTGAATCCACTTGCTGTTGCCAACTCATTGCATTATTGTTCCCTGTGTCCTATTCTAAGATTTGCCCCTAGTGGTTATGTTGTATGTCAAAGCATTGTTGATTTGCTAAGTTTCTGTAAAAAAAATCTGACTGTAAATTTGTAAAATTGTTCTAAATTCCCATATATAAGATATAATTCAATTGTAAATCAGGAAATTCTAACTGAGTATTTTTATATACCTTATTCCTTTGCTCATAAACTGGACTTTCTTGGTTTCATGTATATATCAGTTATAATATTTGTATAAATTTCTCATATATATATATATATATATATATATATATATATATATATATATATATATTGTTACGTGTGAGGAGTCTTGGTTGATCATGTATTATTCAATTTACGTAAATTTTACGGCCCTGCAAACCAAGATTACACGTAACCTGTCACTTGAAGCCAAAAGTTAACCTCAAAGACAGACGTTAATTAGCCAAAGGTCGCCAGTTAAGGGTTATTAACCTTAACAAAGAATATTTGAGATGAATTTGATTTTAAACGCAACGGTTCTTCCAAACATTCGGACGCGAGGCATACAAAAGCATCGAGATTTAACCTGATTTTGCTTACCCTAAATCCTAGGTATTTTACTGGAATAATGGGGTTGAAGCTAACAATAAAATAATTTGACTTAATCTAGACTTCGTGAACACATATACCGTAAGTGGTGGCTGAAGGGGAACAAGGAAATTTGAAATACAGAAAACAACTAAAAGAATGGGCGAAGTTTTGAACAAAAGCGACTTTACCTTAGGACGAACGTTGCTGCGCATCAACGACCGACGTGGAGTTCTTGCAATTGTTTCTTCTTCACTTCACTAATTAAGAATAATAGACAAAAAAAAAAGGAAGAGGTCCAACTGGACGTGTTATCTCTCCAGTTCAGTTTCTCTCTCTGTCTCTGTTCCCTGACCGCCTTCAGAACAGGACCTATCAGGTGTCCGGGCAATCTTGTTTTGAAAAACATTCGCCATGAGAGAGGTAGAAAGGAAAAAGGGGTCTTAGGACCACCTATTTTTGAGGCTGATATGGGAATTTTCCTATAGGGGAAAATGGCTAAAACTTTCTACCTATCCTTCTCCAACGGACGTTAAGGTTTGAACTGAAGACCTACCCTATAGACAATGTCTTTTCCCGTCTCAGTCAGGCTGATATTTTACCCTAAATGTTACGAGGGCGAACAGCAGTAATATTTATAAAAGCTCCCCCTTAAGAGGGCCTTCACTCCCTTTTCGGGCGTGAAGGTCTATACTAAACAAGCTGTTCGCCTCTCGTAGGTTACTCTCCTTCCCTGAGCAGATTAGTCCTGGTTAGCCTACCTAGCTACAGAACTACCTAACCCTAGATAGGATATGAGCTATAATCACTACTTAACCTAATTCTAATAGTACTAGAAGGTGCTCACGGTTATTATAGGCTACCTCCTACAATCATGATGTGTTTTAGACCTAGCCTAGTGGTACATTCTATGATATTCCCTAGCCTAACCTATCCTAACCCGACCGTAGCACCAACATAAGAGTTAATATTCTAACTAAATTACAACATGGTTTATGTTTAATACAATTAAAATTTACTAGTTAATTCATGAGGTTGCCTCATATGATAAATGGGTGCCTCACTGAGGTCTTAGGCCATGCGTGTCACGAGCATCGTGGCTCGTTTCACAATAGTTAAGATTACTGAAATTAGTTAGGCTACTTACATGATTACTGCGGCTCGGTGGTAAGTGGAAAGAACAAGGTTACTAAATTGATGTACTGTACTTTAAGGTGGCCTAGGCTAGTACAAATAAAAGGAAGAGATCACACTGGCTACCTTCTCTGGGCAAGGGGCCAGGATCACTCTTAGATGTTAGGGCACTGTGCCGAGAGGGCACTAGTGCCAGGATGAGCGTATAGCTCGGCAACTACTGGGCTCTCTTCCGCCCCTTCTTCTTCTTCTTCGGTTTCCTCCAAGGCCTATCAGTAGCTGGCCTAGCAGGTGATGAGAGCACCGACTCCGGGGACAGGCCAGAAGGGCTAGCGGGCGCGAAGTCAGGGCAACTGCAAAAGCTGCGGGAGGACTCCCTACTCCGGCTGCTGCGACAACCGGAGCGAGAGCGATCTCGACTTCTGCGTCCGAGGATGCCAGTTCCTGGTCTTCCAAGGGAGGGGTACCATTTCGATCCTCCAGGGTTCATCCCTGGAGTTCAAATTTTGCAAAGAAGAATCTTGAAAAAGAAGTTTCGGGTGCTGGAGGCTCTCCAGTCGCGATGATCAACTGCATGGGGAATCCTAAATCTCCGGAGGAGGATTCACCTCATGATTTAGACCCGGCATAGGGGCCTTTTCCATTGGTAGCTCAACGTCCGTGGCGGACGGAGTCTGGCACTGCTCAGTGCTCGCAAGTGGCACTGGCAGCAGTTGAGGGTCAGGCATGCCTGACAAGGGGTCCGGAGGTGCAATACCTCTCGGACGACTTGGGTTTGGCTGCGGCAGAGATTCCTGCCCCAGCAGGAGATCGTAGCCTCTCGGTGAGTTTTGTTCGGGGGCGTCCGCTGGGCGTTGCTTGCTTGGGCAGCCCTCCCAATTTGTGGAGTGGTCTGCCCGCTTGCACGTCCTGCAGCGGTACTGCTCCTCCTGAATCTCTCTTCGGGAGGAGGAGGACCTCTTGGTGGGCCAGCCCTTCGCGATTGGAGAGGGCTAGGCCTGAAATAGTTTGGTTTATGCCCCTTCCGCGGACCACTTTGGTGGGCGGAAGGTGGAGGTTTGTCATGGTTGAGAGTTTTAGATGGGGCCTCCTGTGGAGGAGGTAACGTGGCTGTGGAGTGGCGTTGGTGACGGGCTTCCGCAGAGAAGATCCCGACCCAACAAGAAGGCCACTCCGGGCCGAATTCCACCTACCACGCCGAGGCGGTGGGGTATCGTGCCCCAAGGTGTCATAACCTGGAGTTGGACAGTAGGAACGGTGATGGTGTGGCCCTCTATCCACTTCATTTCCCACCGCGTTTCTTCGTCAACCACAGCACCGGCTGGCACTTGGGCCCTGGTGATCAGGCTAATGTCTGCCGCAGTGTCTACTGTGACCGGAAGGGTCACGGGCAGGCTAGTGCTCTGAAGAGGGGCCACCGAGATGAACTGGGTTTCCAGTCTCTCGGGGTAAAGGATCCGGTGCGGACCAGCAGCAGAAAATGAAGTGCTGATTAGGTTGACAAATTTGGTGGTGGGGACATGATGTGGACAGGCCGGAGATCCAGCATTGTAGTGGCTAGCAGCCCCACAGGATCTGCACGGGCCTTTTGGATGGGCTCGGTGGCCTGCAGTAACTGTTGGAGGAGAGGGCTGAGCGGATGAATCGGGAGCGGAGTTCTGGCTGGTAGGGTTAGGCTGCTTATTAGTGCCGAGTTTGTATCGGCACTCAGCTTCAGCGTGGCCCCCTTCTTGCAATAGTTGCACAGGGTCTTGCTAGGCAGTCCATTCTTCGGGCGAGTGGAGTTCGAGAGGTAGGCGGAGGATGATTCGCTTCTGAGAGGTGCTATGCGACTGATTGAAGGTTTCCCACGAATCAGCCATGCGACAAGCTTCCATAAGTGTGGAGGGCTGTTTATCGTTAAGATATACTGCAAGGGCCCTGGCACACATTGGAAAAGGTCTTCTAGCATGGTCCGATTGAAGAGATCCTCAAACGTCGTGCAGGCCAAGGAGTCGAACCAGCGCGTACCGGACTGGGTTTTGTGACATGCCCATTCCGTCCAAGACCAGCCGACTTCCTTGGCAAGACCTCGGAACCGTTGTCTCCATTTTTCTGGGGTTATCTCGTAGGCCTTTGTAATGACTCTCTGAACTTCCGCCATGTTGCCTCTCTGGCTCTTCTCCAGTGAGCGAAGCGCTGCCTGGCTTTTCCCTCCATATGCTTGGCTAGTATTAAGGCTCTCTCCGTCTCCGTGGTGCTGTAGTTATCGAAAAGAGCCTCGATCTCCTCCAGCCATGCTTCTGGCTCGTCCTCAGTCCACTTGGGGACTAGGGAATTGATGCTCGAAATTGGAGCGTTTGATGCAGCAGGTGTAGGACTGGAGGCTTGATGGCTAGCCATAGCTTCGGCATTCTCCATTTTCGCTCTCTCAAGCTCGAGCTCCTTCTCCTTTAGGGCTAACTCAGTTTCCTTGCAGGCTAACTCATGCTGTCTCCTTCTTTCTTCTCTTCTCTTTCCTCCTTTGCATACTGCCTCTGCTCGGCTTCATACTTCCTCTGCTCGGCTTCATACTTCCTCTGCTCGAGTCTTTCTTCCTTCTCCCGCTTGGCCAAGTCGTCCACTTGCTCCTTAACCCAGGTGGTAAGTTCCGAGCCGGTGAGACCTGCCGCCGTCCCCAGCCCCAGGAAAGTTTTATAATGCTCTGCTGCCATGGTTCTGGTGGGGAAGGGCGTCTAACCAGGTCGACTGGGCGTACTTGGGCAGCGAGGAAGTGTCTCTTCAAAATGACGTGGCACCCTTTCAAAAGGTGGCACTGTAGTTTGGGTGTGCCGTGTACAGGTCACACTGGTGGCACTCAGTATCCCTAGGCACTGGTGCAGGTTAGGTTCCAGAAGAACTTTCTCTTCTGTGTTCCCTTTTGGTTTTGTTTTATTTATTTTTCTGGATTCTTGCTTGGTGGCACTTATGGTGCCAATGTGTTCCTAGGGACCCTCTACTGGAGTCCAACTAGGCTATATGGGAGGAAAGGCACTCTACACCCTGCAGAGTGCAACAATCGAATGAGAGAGAAAGGGAAGGTAAAAGAGAGAGAGAGAGATAGAGAAGAGAAGCTATTCCAGTGATGAGTGCTGCAAATTATTGGCACTGTGGAATAAAGTGAATTTGGTTTTTTTTTTTTTTTTTCTTAAAGATCCTCGTGAGTGGCTGGTCCCAGTACTGGCCCCAGTGCTGGCCCCTTCTTTTTCAGAGGGTGAAAACTACTGTTGGCTTCGGTCTGGATAGCAGGCCTCACTCGTGACCGACAGTTTATCACTGTATCGTAATTACTCTTAACTTGTCCTCATCTATTGTGGGACAGAGGTGTTTCTTTTATTTGGCTTATTGTATTCGAATTAATTAGCCTAGTGTCGGCCGTTCTTTCTTTGAAGAGGGTCACGTACACTTAGGTTAGGAATGCTTACTTGAATGACGAGAGAGAGAGAGAGAGAGAGAGAGAGAGAGAGAGAGAGAGAGAGAGAGAGAGAGAGAGAGAGATTTTCAATCAGCGAATTTCTTGCTGCTTGAGAACATGTAAACAAAGATTTTATACATGCACAATGGCATGGATCTTAATAAAATGATATAGATGCGTCGTCTTGGCTTCCTTAGGGATTACTTTATTATCTTAATTTTCCCGGGAGCCGACGTCACAAAAGTTTATCGTAAAATTTTAAATTTTCTTTATATGATTTTATAGTAGGTATTCGTATAGGAACTTGTTATTACTCCTAACTAAGGCCTATCTTTCCTGCCTAAATTATCTTTTGGTTTTGTCTTCCTGTCTAGCTAAGATATTAGGAGGTGGGTTACAACTACGCAAAAAAAAAGAATTGCCCCAGAGTGGCTCGGGCAGAGGTCACAATAACAAGGTCTTGAGATGGCGGCCAAGGTCCCGTTAGGCCTAAATTTCAAAACAACCTCGGCCCGAAGGAAACCCCAAAATGGCCGTTCTCTCACAAACAGTTTGAACAATTTCAAAACAACCATGAACATGGCGGAGGAATCCAAGATTTTTTTCTTTTTAGCACAAATTCAAACAACAACGAAACAAATGCAGGTATCCAGATTTTACTTTAAATATACCAATCATGCATAGCGTTTTACGTTACGGATGGAAAACTAAATTACCAAACAACTTTGTGTCTTTTGTTATCGTTCTCACGGTGAAACATCCTCGGCAAACAATGGAATAGATTTGCTGATTTGGAACGGACCAAATTTACTTTACTGAAAATGTATTTTATGATAAAATTACTATTTCCGTTCGTTTGCCACTTCACTGACACGGTTTTTTTGAATGATTCCCGCTATATGCAAACAATAACGATCGGAATTGCCGACGCGATTTCTAAATTACTTTGTGTACATGAAATGGGCTCCGCTTTCGGCCTTAAGATTCGTTACTTGAACGACTTGACTCACGGTCCGAACACGTAAAATGTCCTTGTCTTAAACGTTATAAATTATGACTCTCTGCTCTCGACGCACCCTTTCCTACGCTAATTCTCGCTACACTTGTTATTATAACTATTCTCTTTACTGCTTATTATTATGCCTCGTTCCTTGTTTGGAAGAATGAAATGGAGTTCGATATCTGACTTTTATTTTTTGGAATTAATGTAATTTTAATTTCCTTTTCTCCAGATTCTTTCTCTAAAATGTACTTTAGATTCTACGCAAGGTCGCCAATGTTACGTGTGAGGTCTTGGTTGATCATGTATTATTCAATTTACGTAAATTTTTACGGCCCTGCAAACCAAGATTACACGTAACCTGTCACTTTGAAGCCAAAAGTTAACCTCAAAGACAGACGTTAATTAGCCAAAGGTCGCCAGTTAAGGGTTATTAACCTTAACAAAGAATATTTGAGATGAATTTGATTTTAAACGCAACGGTTCTTCCAAACATTCGGACGCGAGGCATACAAAGCATCGAGATTTAACCTGATTTTGCTTACCCTAAATCCTAGGTATTTTACTGGAATAATGGGGTTGAAGCTAACAATAAAATAATTTGACTTAATCTAGACTTCGTGAACACATATACCGTAAGTGGTGGCTGAAGGGGGAACAAAGGAAATTTGAAATACAGAAAACAAAGGATAAAAGAATGGGCGAAGTTTTGAACAAAAAGCGACTTTACCTTAGGACGAACGTTGTGCGCATCAACGACCGACGTGGAGTTCTTGCAATTGTTTCTTCACTTCACTAATAGAATAATAGACAAAGAAAGGGGGAAGAGGTCCAACTGGACGTGTTATCTCTCCGAAAGCTTGGTTCTCTCTGTCGTTCCTGACCGAGCCTGGGTCAGAACAGTCCTACCAGTCATGTGTCCACGTTCTTGTTTTCAAAACATTCGCCATGAGACAGGTAGAAAGGAAAAAAGGCCTTAGGACCACCTATTTTTAAGGCTGATATGGGAATTTTCCTATAGGGGAAAAGGCCTAATGCTACCTATCCTTCTCCAACGGACGTTAAGATTTGAACTGAAGATGCTCCTATATAGACAATGTCTTTTCCCGGTCTCAGTCAGGCTGATTATTTTTACAATCAAAGAAGTTACGGGACGAACAGCAGTAATATTTGTAAAAGCTCCCCCTTAAGAGGGCCTTCACTCCCTTTTAGTGAAGGTCTATACTAAACAAGCTGTTCGCCTCTCGTAGGTTACTCTCCTTCCCCTGAGCAGACTGTTCCTGGTTAGCCTACCTGGCTTTACAGAACTACCTAACCTAGATAGGATATGAGCTATAATCACTACTTAACCTAATTCTAATAGTACTAGAAGGTGCTCACGGTTTTTATAGGCTACCTCCTACAATCAAGATGTGTTTTGGAGCCTAGCCTGATGGTACATTCTATGATATTCCCCCTAGCCTAACCTATCTAACTTGACAATGTAGCACCAACATAAGAGTTAACATTCTAACTAAATTACAACATGGTTTATGTTTTAATACAATTAAAATTTACTAGTTAATTCATGAGGTTGCCTCATATGATAAATGGGTGCCTCACTGAGGTCTTGGGCCATGCGTGTCTGTGAGCATCGTGGCTGCGTTTCTAATAGTTAAGATTACTGAAATTAGTTAGGCTACTTACTTGGTTACTGCGGCTCGGTGTAAGTGGAAGAACAAAGGTTACTAAATTGATGTACACATTGCTTTAAGGTGGCCTAGGCTATACAATGAAAGGAAGAAGATCACACTGGCCACACACTCCTCTGGGCAAGGGGCCAGGATCACTCTTAGATGTTAGGGCACTGTGCCGAGAGGGCACTAGTGCCAGGATGAGCGTATAGCTCGGCAACTACTGGGCTCTCTTCCGCCCCTTCTTCTTCTTCTTCAGTTTCCTCCAAGGCCTATCAGTAGCTGGCCTAGCAGGTGATGAGAGCACCGACTCCGGGGACAGGCCAGAAGGGCTAGCGGGCGCGAAGTCAGGGGCAACTGCAAAAGCTGCGGGAGGACTCCCTACTCCGGCTGCTGCGACAACCGGAGCGAGAGCGATCTCGACTTCTGCGTTCCGAGGATGCCAGTTCTGGTCTTCAAAGGGAGGTACCATTTACGATCCTCAGGGGTTCATCCTGGATTCAGAATTGCAAAGAAGAATCTTGCAAGAAAGTTTGGTGCTGGGCTCTCCAGTCGCGATGATCAGCTGCATGGGGAATCGAAATCTCGGAGGGAGGATTCACTCATGATTGGAACCCGGCATAGGGGCCTTTTCATTGGTAGCTCAACGTCCGGGCGGACGGAGTCTGCTTATTGCTCAGTGCTCGCAAGTGGCACTGGCAGCAGTTGAGGTCAGGCATGCCTGATGAGGTCGGAGGTGCAATACCTCTCCGGACGACTTGGGTTGGCTGCGGCGAGATTCCTGCCCAGCAGGGTCATGCCTCTCCTGGGTTTTGTTCGAGCGTCGCTGGGCGTTGCTTGCTTAGGCAGCCCTCCCAATTTGTGGAGTGGTCTGCCCGGCACGTCCTGCAGCGGTGCTGCTCCTCTGAATCTCTCTTGCGGAGGAGGACCTCTTGGTGGGCAGCCCTTCGCGATTGAAGCTGAGGCCTGAAATAAGGTTGGGTGGTGCCTTCCGCGGACCACCCCAGTGGGCGGAAGGTGGAGGTTTGTCATGGTTGAGAGTTTTTAGATGGGGCCTCCGTGGAGGAGGCTGGCGTGGCTGCAGGTGGCGTTGGTGACGAGCTTCGCGAGAGATCGACCCAACAAGAAGGCCACTCCGGGCCGAATTCCACCTACCACGCCGAGGCGGTGAAGTGTCGTGCCCCAAGGTGTCATAACCTGGAGTTGGACGGTAGGAGCGGTGATGAGTGTGGCCTCTATCCCGCTTCGACCACCGCGTTTCTTCGTCAACCACAGCACGACTGGCACTTGGGCCCTAGTGATCAGGCTAATGTCTGCGCGGTGTCTGCTGTGACCGGAAGGGTCACGGGCGAGCTGGTCTGCTCTGAAAGAGGGCCACCGAGATGTACTGGGTTTCCAGTCTCTCGGGTAAAGGATCAGTGCGGACCAGCAGCTTAGAAAATGAAGTGCGAGATTAGGTTGACAAATTTGGTGGCGGGGACATGATGTGGACAGACCGGAGATCCAACATTGTAGTGGCTAGCAGCCCACAGGATTTACGCAGGCCTTTTGGATGGGCTCGGTGGCCTGCAGTAACTTTGGAGGAAGGGCTGAGCGGATGAATCGGGCGGGTCCTGGCAATGCGAGGTTAGGCTGCTTGTGGTGCCGAGGTTTGTATCGGCACTCCCAGCTTCCAAGCGTGGCCCCCTTCTTGCAATAGTTGCACAGGGTCTTGCTAGGCAGTCCATTCTTCGGGCGAGTGGAGTTGAGGTATTTGGAGGGATGATTCGCTTCTGAGAGGTGCTATGCGACTGATTGAAAGGTTTCCCACAGATCAGCCATGCGACGAAGCTTCCGCGCCAAGTGTGGAGGCTGTTTTATCGTTCAGATATGCTACCAGGGGCCCTGGCACGCATTGGAAGAGATCTTTAACATGGTCAGAGATCCTCAGAAACGTCGTGCAGGCCAAGAGGTCGAACAGCGCGTACCGGACTGGGTTTGTGACAGCGCCCATTCCGTCCAAGACCAGCCGACTTCCTTGGCAAGGCCTCGGAACCGTTGTCTCTCCATTTTTCTAGGGTTATTTCGTGAAGCGCTGTGGCTGACTCTACGAACTTCCGCCATGTTGCCTCTCTGGCTCTTCTCCAGTGGCGAAGCGCTCTGCCAGCTTTTCCCTCCATATGCTTGGCTAGTATTAGGCTCTCTCCGTCTCCGTGGTGCTGTAGTTATCGAAAGAGCCTCGATCTCCTCAGCCATGCTTTACCAGCTCGTCCTCAGTTCACGTGGGGACTACAGAATTGATGCTCGAAATTGGAGCATTTGATGCAGCAGGTGTAGGACTGGAGCTTGATGGCCTATCATAGCTTCGGCATTCTCATTTTGCTCTCTCAGCTCGAGCTCCTTCTCCGCTGAACTAACTCGGTTCCTTGCAGGCTAACTCGTGTCTCCTTCTTAGCTGCACCTCGCCATGTACCTTTGCTCGGCCGCACATCCTTCGTTCTTCTTCGCCACTTCCTCTACTCGAAGTCTTTCTTCCTTCTCGCTTGGCCAAGTCGTCCGCCGCTCATAACGGTGGCGGGTCCGAGCCGGTGGGATCTACCGCCGTCCCAGCCCCAGGAAAGTTTATAATGCTCTGCTGCCATGGTTCTGGTGGAAGGGCGTCTAACGAGTCGACTGGGCCACATGCCAGGCGAAATCTCCTCGTGGCGTGGCACCTTTCAAAGGTGGCACTGTAGTTTAAGTGTGCCGTGTACAGGTCCACTGGTTGGCCTCAGTATCCCTAGGCACTGGTGCAGGTTAGGTTCAGAAGAACTTTCTCTTCTATGTTCCCTTTTGGTTTTGTTTTATTTATTTTCTGGATTCTTGCTTGGTAGCACTTATGGTACCAATGTGTTCAAGGGACCACTCTACTGAGTCAACTAGGCTATATGGGAGGCCTCTACACCCTGCAGAGTGCAACAATCGAATAAGAGAGAAAGGAAGGTAAGAGAGAGGAAATGAAGTAAGCTATTCCAGTGATGAGTGCTGCCGTGTGCTTTCATGAGACCACAAAGTGAATTTAGGTTTTTTTTTTTTCTTAAGATCCTCGTGAGTGGCTGGTCCAGTACTGAGCCCCAGTACTGTACTTCTTTTTCAGGGTGAAAACTACTGTTTGCTTCGGTCTGGATAGCAGGCCTCACTCGTGACGACAGTTTATCACTGTATTGTAATTATATAACTTGTCCTCATCTATTGTGGGACAGGGTGTTTCTTTTATTTGGTTAAAGTATTCAGATTAGTAGCCTAGTGTCGGCCGTTCTTTCTTTGAGGGGTCACGTACACTTGGGTTAGGAATGTACTTGAATGACAGAGAGAGAGAGAGATTCCAGTCAGCGAATTTCTTGCTGCTTGAGAACATGTAAACAAGATTTTATACATGCACAATATGGATCTTAATAAAATGATATAGATGCGTCGTCTTGGCTTCCTTAGGGATTGCTATTATCTTAATTTTCCGAAGGAGCCGGCGTCACAAAAGTTTATCGTAAAAATTTTAAATTTTCTTTATATGATTTTATAGTAGGTATTCGTATAGGAACTTGTTATTACTCCTAACTAAGGCCTATCTTTCCTACCCTAAATTATCTTTTGGTTTTTTTTTGTCTCACGAAGTCTGTCTAACTTCTACTCGCCGAGAAAGTAGTTCCAAGGGCTGGGAGCAGAGTGGTCACAACAGAGAATGACAATAACAAGGTCTTAAGATGGCGGAAAATCCCGTTAGGCTAAATTTCAAAGACAACCTCAAATGGCGCAGTTACTCTAGTTTAAACAATTTCAAAACAACGCGGCTTATTTTCTTTAGCACAAATTCAAACAACGAAATAAATGCAGTGTCCAGATTTTACTTTAAATATATAATCATGCATAGCGTTTTACGTTACGGATGGAAAACTAAATTACCAAACAACTTTTGTGTCTTTATCGTTCTCGCGGTGAAACATCCTCAACAATATTGAGAATAGATTTACCGCTTTGTACACGCGTGATTTGGAGCGGACCAAATTTACTTTACGAAAATGTATTTTGATACAATTACTGCTTCCGTTCGTTCGCCACTTCCACTGACACGGTTTTTGAACCAGTTCGCTATATGCAAACTAATATGATCGGAGTGCGGCGCGTTCTAAATTACTTCAATGGCCTGAAACAGGCTCCCTTTTTCCGGCCTTAAGATACGTTATGGACGACTTAACTCAGATACTCCGAACACGGTAAAATGCCATTCATAAATTATGTCTCTCGTTATAAATTATGTGTCTCACTCTGTTTCTACACCCATACTACCTGTGCTAATTCTCGCTACACTTGTTATTATAACTATTCTCTTTACTGCTTATTATTATGCCTGGTTCCTTGTTTGGAAAAGTGAAATGGAATTCAATATCTGACTTTTATTTTTTTGGAATTAATGTAATTTGTTCCTTTTCTCCAGATTCTTTCTCTAAATGTACTTTAGATTCGCAAGGTCGCCAATGTTACGTGTAAAGAGTCTTGGTTTGATCATGTATTATTGACTAATTTCACGTAAATTTTACAGCCCTGCAAACCAATTACGTAACCTGTCACTTAAAACCAAAGAAGTTAACCTCAAAGACAACGTTAATTAGCCAAGGTCGCCAGTTGGGGTTATTAACCTTAACAAAGAATATTTGAGATGATTTGATTTTAAGCATATGGTTCTAAACATTGTTGGACGCCAGAGGGCATACAAAAGCATCAGTTGCTGAGATTTGCTTACCCTAAATCCTAGGTATTTTACTGGAATAATGGGGTTGAAGCTAACAACATAATAATTTAGCTTAATCTGAACTTCGTGAACACATATACCGTAAGTGGTGGCTGAAGGGGAACAAGAAATTTGAAATACAGAAAACAAAGGATAAAAGAATGGCGAAGTTTTGAACAGCGACTTTACCTTGGGACGACGTTGTGCGCATCAGCATTGCGACGTGGAGTTCTTGCAATTGTTTCTTCACTTCACTAATAGAATAATAGACAAAGAAAGGGGGAAGAGGTCCAACTGGACGTGTTATCTCTCCGGAAGCTTGGTTCTCTCTGAAGTTCTCGGACCGAGCCTGGGTGCTTAGCAGTCACCCAGGTGTCCACGTTCTTGTTTCAAACATTGCCATGAGACAGGTAGGAAGGAAAAAGGGACCTTAGGACCACCTATTCTTAAGGCTGATAGGAGAATTTTCCTATAGGGTAAAGGCTAACACCTATCGTTCTCCAACGGACGTTGAGTTTGAACTGAAAGCAGCACCTATATAGACAATGTCTTTTCCCGGTCTCAGTCAGGCTGATATTTTTACAATCAAAAGTTACGAGGGCGAACAGCAGTAATATTTGTAAAAATATATGTATATACATATATATTATATATGCATATACAGTATATATTATACATTACCTCATTTAAACAGGATGGTATCTAACAGAGATTTTTATTTAGAAATGTTACAAGCTTTCAGGACTATCTGTGCTTCGTGTTGTTAGCCTGAACTAATGCACAGAACAATTGTACAAATGATTAAATTTAATATATATATATATATATATATATATATATATATATATATATATATATATATATATTTCATTGAACCATATTTCAAGCCAACTCTCCTTTTAAGAACATTATTTTTTCAAAAAGACATTAAAGTAAAATCATTTCATACCACTGTCGACATTAACAAGTCATTATTAGAATTTGCTTCTCCTACCAAGCTCTTGTTATTTTCCCTTTGGAGGTCTTTCATTACCTTCCTAGACCATGTGACTGCATTAAAACTCCTTTCCAGGTCATCGCTGCCCTTGGAGACAAGCCTCCAATCATATAGTATGAAAGTCTGCCCGGGCACTGCCAAGAGAGTTCCTGAGTCAGCGCCACTGGAGGCACTAATTCGGGACAGCTGGCCCACCCCTAAAGAAAGTTGGGCAAATATGGGCACGAGATCACCCATGCAGCCTGCCGTATTTAGCATGCGGTCAACAAAGCAAACCACAAGGTCAAGGTGGCACGATAGAAAGCAGATTAATCCTGCAACAATGGGAAATCAATCCAGGCGAAGGGATAAGAGGACCTACACACGATGTCTCTCATCAGGGACACACCAGACACAGAACTAATACCTACTGCCCTTTGAGCTCTGCTCCCTAAGAGCCATCTCCCAAACCACATGGCTGACTTCCCGTCCAGTATATTTCCAGTGCCAATTCCCTTAATACCCCACCATCCCCCCATCATCAGCATCTACCAAGTACCCATTTCTCCCGACACAGGTACAGTGCCAGGAAGTCAAGTTTTACCAGTTACATAGTCCTTTTTCTTTTGCTATTCCATTTTCATATTCCCAACACAATTCTCATACAGACCAACTTTGTATTTATTGACATTTATGTTCATAAGTGAAATCAACAGTATTCTACCCAAGGATCCGTTGGCACCATAAGTGCATCCTTAAACCCTCAGTTGGACTAATTTTTTGCAGTGGAGCCTTCTGCTTCGACTGTGCTTTCATTGCCGTGGTAAACCCACTGCAAATTGACTAACGGTGCCCTTAAAGTGAAATCCCAGCATCCAGTTATCATCTGTTCATCTTAATTTAGTGCTCCGACAGGATCCCCTTTACCTGTCTTAATTATTCCCATCTTCTGATTTATGTTACTGTAAATATATGTGATTCTAGTTATCCTAAGAGTTTGCCTAAAGTTCTCTTTTCTAGTAAAGCCCTCAGCTCATTTTCCTTTCATCTATGTTCTACCAACCCAGGAATTCGAGTCAGATTGCGTCAGATTGCATCATCCCTTGTGGTAAGTTCCTTCAGTTTAATATATATATATATATATATATATATATATATATATATATATATATATATATATATACTCATATATATATATATATATATGTATATATATATATATATGTATATATATATATATATATATATATATATATATATATATATATATATATATATAATGATTTGAGGCCAGGATTATTCAATTATGGCCTAACTCTAGCATTTTGCTAATAATGCCACAAAGCATAAACCAAAAGAAAGTAAAAAGAAGGTTTTAAGGTCGCCAGAGAGATACCCTGAATAAGTAAATGTTAATTTATTTACAATGTACAGAATAAATTTAACAGCAAGGACTACATAGCATCTCTCGATTTAATAGTATCAGTGCACTGAGGAAAATACTTTGCAGTGCGGAAATTTGTCCCTAGATAATTAAGTTATTCTTGACTGCAACAGGTTCCTTGGTTTGGAATTCATGCAACTTGTGTCAGGAAAGAACTTGCTCTACTCACATACAAACATTCTGTAATGGGGAAATTTGTCCCCAGATAATTAAGTTATTCTTGACTGCAACAGGTTCCTTGGTTTGGAATTCATGCAACTTGTGTCAGGGACGATGTCTGATGAGTATAAATTACCTCAACAGACCTATCATATAGACATAAATAACAAGAGCAAGATTCGAGGAGGTTGTTAATTCACTTTTATATATCACTGCCAAAGGGATAATTACTTCATTAGTTAATTTTACACTGCACTTGCAGACAACAAGGAAAGGGATAATGAAAGATGAAAAGTTTGAAATAAAGAATAAAGCTTAAGGGAGGACTCCTCTCGATCCCAGACGTACCTTATACAATTTGTCCATGTTTTAGCAAAGCTTGGGTGAGCTTCTCCTTCCTCCAGCTGATTTGGGCAGGCTAGATCATGGTTGCTTAACTGTAGGTCATCACTGGAGAAAGATTGGGCCCGCCCTTGGGAAATACTGTAAGTTTTGGAAGTGATCTTCCATCTGTGGTGGCTAGCTCAGTACTGATTTGTTTTTGACCGTCAACACATGTCTTCCTTCGCCGACAGAATGTCCTGAGACTGTATATCACCTTGTGTGACCTGGAAAACAAAGGGACAAGAATACATGAATTTGGAAGGTGCAGCCCAGAGATCAATGAGTGTTCTCTCTGTGGATATAAACAAGTAATCAGGGAAACTTTTGGGCTTGATTTCTCAGCATACAACTACCCTCCGACTCCTGAAAATTGTCTGGATTTACTTCTTTGGAAGACTGTTTCAGTTTCTTAGAGAGCATAGGTCCAACGCATTTCATCACAGACCTGCCTTAGAACCACTCCAGTGCCACCTAGGTGCCCTGAGCAGTGCCGGGTTCCGTCCGTTGAAAGGTCAGAGGGCATGAACATCCAGGTAGTCTGAGAGAGCCACCGAGTTCTTCTGGCACTCATGCCAACTTGGCACAGTGTCCCACTTTAACTGAGTATCTTGGCACCCAACCAGAGTAGGATGCTACGTTACTTCCCTACTCTCACTGTCTGTCAATGTGTAACTTACTATTCTCTTGTAACTTTAATCATTTGTAATTTAATTTTAAGCCTTCTAACAACAAATCATTTGCCTTGCCTAACTCTCCTACTAAATATCACACTCTGACCAATGCAGAGTGCCAAATGCCAGACCTTCTGGCCCTTTAAGTCTTTGACTTTCCTTTGGTGCAATTACTTGCATGGCAAATTTAAATTGTATGCAACAGAGCCATTAGGCCCTCACGGCACTAGTGCCACACCTGGCACAGTGCCACACCTCAACTAGGTACCATGGCACTCACCAAATGAGTAGTCACACCAATGTACACAGGTTTTTAGATTTGTATGAAATTTTACTTTATTTTTAAGCTAAGTGGTCTCTCCTTGACAGAGCAGAAATCCGTCCTAGCCTATATGCATGCCACATTGTATTATGTACCTTAAGTATCATTACTGTATAATCACCATAATTATGGTTAAATCACTTCCATATTAAAGTTACACGAAGTAGTATTAAATAATTGTAGGAGCTGCCTAAGTCTTCATGCATGCCAACCCAACAGTTTTTCATTATTAAAAGCAGACATCTTATTAGTATTATTCTAACACTTTTTGCGAAGGCTTTAGGAGAGAAACAATTACGTAAAACATTAGGCTCACTTGCAGACAGTCACACCCGATAGAGATGTAAAATATCTTGTCTAGGGGCTGCTAAATGTTATTAATACTTCTCCTTATATGTTTTCCTTTTGAGAAGTCACATTCTGGGCAAGGAGGCAGGCAGCTATGCCACTCCTTGTTTGCAAGCTTAAATCTGACAATAGATTCGTCAAGGTCCAAAGTACCCTTCCATTGTACACCTCCTACACCTCACCAAAGAGTCACTCTAAATTTATCTTTATGATCTGCTGGCCGAAGATCTTTTATTCCAGATAGCGCCTTGTTCTTGGGATACCCGCGAACCGCTGTCTAACGGTATTGCGGTAACAGTGAACTCTCTCACCTGACATGCGAGAGGCAGTGAAAGCTGGCATGTTGGGGAGGTCATGAAGAACCAGGACAGAGTCAAGCACCAGAGACGCAGATCGAAAGCCATTGTGGAGGAGCACACACATAGCCCATGACTATTCCCCTTTGGCGCCAACTGGGAACCTCCTTATTCAAGAACCGCTCTTGAGTATCCATTTCGAAGTTCACTTGATAGAGGCTCCATTGAAGTTGATTCATGCATTCAGTCCATTCTTTCGGTCTTATTATCATTTCTGTTCCTTTCTTTTCTATGTACTAAGACCCATTGATTTATTGTCAATATCAACTCATCAGTATTAATCAGTAAATTGCCTGATCATAAATTGACGTCACCCTCCTTGAGCCTTCGGCAATTTCCTTTGTAAAACTTTAGATTGTGTTTTAATTTATCAAGTATTAATGTGCCCTTTCTCCACGTTTGCAGAAAGGGCATATACCGCTGTATCCACCATCTGCTCCATTGTACCCACATCCAGCAACCAAGCCCTTCAGCTAATTCCTTTGTTATCTCAGTATTACTATTTGGCACTCTAGTTATTAAGTTCTTGTATTTGTTAACGTGATAAGTGCCAAGAGCCCAACATATATGGCTCTGTGTAATTTACTCTTCTAATTAATGTAAATACACATGTAATTAATAAAACCCCAGAATTTCTCTACTGAGTCCTTTCTCAAATTGAAATCTCCTTTAAAGTAAAATTTTCTTTGTTATATACGTGTTGATCTCCAGTCAGTTGCAGCGACGACAAGGTAAGAGTAATAGATGAATCAACACTTATAACAATATATATATATATATACATATATATATATATATATATATATATATATATATATATATATATATATATATGCTTAAAAATCACAGTAGATGCCTTGACTTCAGTGTATAATCCGAATCCCACATTACAAAGTAAACAAAGAACAAGAATACCAGATGGTCAGTTGTCAAGGAGTAATAAATGAAAGAAGTTAATCCAGGATATCCGGGATCGAGCTGTCTAAACTGAACCTAAGACCAAAAAACAAAAGAAATACTAGTTTGGAAACACAAAATCTAAAAACATGTAACCTTGAATACAGGAATTTGTAAAAGGTTTTACAAATTCTAGAGGTAAACTTTGTCTCAAATGTTGTTTTCAGTAATTTTAATGCTAAGAGTTTAGTGATAAAAAATTCTCCTAAAGATGTTTCTGGCTGCATATATGAAATTCCTTGTAAAAAAATGTGATAAAATATATTATGGACAAACTGGAAAACCATTTTCGCAACGAAACAAACAACACCAATATTCTGTGAGAACTGGCCAAATATCAAATGCAGTATTCGTACATATGAGAATTTAGATCATCCTATTAACTGGGTAAGCAGACCTTTAATTGTGCAATGACACAATTAAAAGGAATATCATCGAATCTTGTTTTATTAAGTCAAATAATGAAAGTGTTCTAAATTTAAGTCTTGGTTTGTTTAAACTTGATGCCTTCATAATTAAAAAAGTTGTTGATAAATATATGCAAAATTAATATTAATTTTTATACATGTTTCTGCAATTTGAATGGGTAAGATTCCGTTTGCCTTATGGTTAAGTATAAATTTGGATTAGTTTGTGACCGAGTGATCCCGGATTTGCCATGGATTAACCTTTTCTTTTTAACCCCTGGCATTCAAGGTTACACGTGTTTTTGGATTTTGTAAGCCTAAACTGTAGTATTTCTTTTTGTTTGCTCTTAGGATCAGTTTGTGACAGCTCGATCCCGGATTATTCTGGATTAACTTTCTGTTTATTACCCTTTGACAACTGACCATCTGAGTATTCTTGTTCTTTTGTTTACTTTGTAACCTTCTTTATATTTGTGTCTCATTCGTGCCCCGACGATGCGTCAATAAACATTAAATAACTTGAGCACTACTGAACTTCTGCTGTCTTTTCCTGTAGAAGTTCCCTTATATATATATATATATATATATATATATATATATATATATCTATATATCTTTCTATATATATATATATATATATATATATATATATGTTTATATATATATATATATATATATATGTGAAACAACAGCAAGCAGCAAATCATCATCAGGAGATCCATAAGACAAGAAGTCTTCAAGGTTCTGTTAAGAAACGTTTCGTGCAATCCTTTGCACATCATCAGTCTGCAATGAATTATAAACAGCAGTTAAAACTAAAGTTAAAATAATTATTATACTGACAGTAAAATATTTTTTATAACAAAGTTAACATAAAAACTGCAAATTTTATAAAAAAAAAAAAGATATTAAAATTCAACAAGTTTGTTCAAATTGAACTACCTTTCAATACAACACAAGAGGGAAGAATGGCCTGTAGAAACGTCAATGCCCAGACAACACCTTAAGCGAGCGAGAGAGAGAGAAACCGCAGTGGTATTTCATTCAAATTGAGTTAGGTGCTTTATATAATGACTCAAGGGTGGTAAAAGGCAGTTTGAGATGTAGCACTGAGTCGAAAAATGTGTTTTCAACATAATTACATCTAGTAGCATGTGTTCTAATGCTAGAAAAGGTGAGCAACACCAGCATACTTCTCTTTTGTTTTTCCCACACTTCTCTTTGTCAGATAATCCGAAAAGATAATGAAAAAAATATATGGAAAGAAGTGCTGTTAATCACTGGCTAAAAGTAAACATTTTAATCTAATTATTCATTTTGTTTGTTTCAATTTCATCAATAATAATAACCGGAAATGAAATGTAATATGTTGCATTAGTTATATTTTTCTACGTGGTTCCACAAAGTTTCTTTGGTCATAGTGACCACATTTATCTAGATTTTGTACACACAGAGAGAGAATTCTATCAAAGAGCAACATTTATCTAGATTTCGTCTTGAAAGAAGAGAGAAGTTGGGAAGGGCCGGAAGTAGAGGGGAAAGCCAGGCCTTTTTGCATCGTCAGATTCATGACCTCTTGTGAAGAGAGACTGATTCTCATAGGTTTTGAGTCCAATTCCATAAAGCCGTTTCCATAATCGTTTTGGTCGTATCAAAGTTACGTTCCTTTCATTTATCCACTTGCGATGGCGTCAGTAGTCTGGCAATCCTCTCCTCGACCACACACACACATACTGAAACACTGTCCGTCTGTCTCGAAGTATTTTCCTCAAACCATTCCATATTCCTTCCATACTCATCCATCTTCACAGAATACAGATTGATAGCTTTCTGGCTCTTTTTTATTTTTGCAGACCAGGATGTCCTTAAGAATAAAAATGCTTATGCTATTCTCTCTCTCTCTCTCTCTCTCTCTCTCTCTCTCTCTCTCTCTCTCTCTCTCTCTCTCTCTCCAGAGTTATTTCATACATGAGGATCATTCATCCATGCAACATAAATTGAACATAAATTGGGTAGTTTTAATCTCTTTGTTGTGCATGTATTCAATGTTATACATTATTATGCAAGAAAAACGTGCTTACATTCCGTGTTTTGTTCCATCTATTGAATCCTCCTAGACCTGAATATGATTGTTCTACGAGAAGGTTGCTATCCTATCTAGTCTTGAATTCACAGGGCCTTCCTTCTGGCTTCTGGTGACAGGCAACTCCATCAGAGCATCCCAACGCAACGAGTGTTATGCCCTGACGCTGTTCTGGCAAACCTTCAAAAAGGAGGACCAGTTAATCTAAAGCCATCTGGTATCACAACGACCAGGGTCACTGACGTCGACTTTCAAAAGGAATCAAGGGAAGAGGCTGTAAGACGAGGACGAGGACTGAAACAGCAGCCAACAGGATGTCTTGACTTGGACCTGAATGGCGAAAGAGTGTGTAGCCTATGCCTGGAATAAGCAGGCACATGGAAATATAGGTGGGAAATAAAGAGAGGTGTAGAGAAGAGAAAATCAAGATCTCTTGATTAAGATGGCCTTTAATAAAAATAAGTTGTCGTTACAAAAAGAGGCATTGCAAAAATACAAATAAATCATAAAACTGACTCTCTTAAATCTCCTTAGTAAAAACTCGGTTCTTTTATTTTCTTGTTTTTGTTGCCGTATTCGAGCATGGGAAGCCCAGGTCAATGAGTTTCCACCTATTGGCCTCTATTGAAAAGGACTGAGGTCTCTTTTATTCCATTTTGATTCTACTCTTTTCTTGGCAGGCCTGATCCTCATATAAATCTATCCGTTATTCACCCGGCTTTCAGGACGCATTGAGAACGTTGCCACATAAGCTGGCAATAATGCGTGACAGATTTCCAGTTTAGACACCACGAGTGCTGTAATGTTCGCATTGAACTGAAAAGTCCCCACTAAGCTGGTCTTCTATGATGAACAACCCGTTTTCTTTAGTGCTACTATAGGAGCGGGTGAAGCAGGATCTGCCATACTGAATCAACCATGCTTATCTATGTAAATCTGTACCTGTTACCAACTTATTTTGTATGTCTCTTTTTCACATTTATTAGAATATTGTTAGATCATGTCGGGAATTTCGAACTGATCATTCGAAGTCCCCGCCATTTAACTTCACAAGTGTTGCGTTAAATTGGGGCAAAACTGAGGTATCTCGCGGGCAGTTCATTGTGCAGAAAGTTTGTCAATACGCGGCAGAGTTAGAAGTAATTCTTAAATGCCTGGAGGAAGGGCGATCTTATAGTAATGAAGACACTGAATTTTCATTAATGAATATGATTTGCTATTCCTAGTACGAGCTAAATTGTCTATGCTTAAGATTTGGGCCAAGGACTCGTAGCCATTCAAGGTTTGCAGATTACGGCCTTCAGCCAGAACTGGGAGTCAATTCATTGATCCCAGATGATAGCAACTGTCATTCTTCCTATTCACAAGTAAAGTAGATTCATTGATCTCCGTAATGCTAAATAGCGATGATTCCGCCTGAATTGCAAGGATTCTGTAGTTTACGCGGGAAAGCGTAAGTTTCCTTTGAAGTAGGACGAAGCGACGCCTCATTCCTGCCCTAGTCCTGAACGTCGTAAGTACCGTGATGTTTTAGTGTCTCTCTCGATTCTCTGGCAGCCATCGCCATACCAGGTCGAATTCCATAGTAACTGTGAGTTATCTTTATCCATGTATAGATGTGTCATCCTTGCGATGAGGAACTTGATTTGCGCAGCAAACGAAAGCTGGAGTGTAAAATGTCATTTAATTGTAGTTTAGAGTAAATAGTTCTCGATTTGTCGTGTTTTCGTCCAGTCGTGGACTTGAGTGTCTTTCAAGCACGTGATATCAAAAGACCTAAGGGCTCTGTAGTAACTCATGAAGGCTTTCAGGTTCCTTGAATTGGATTGGTGAGAGTAGTAAGAAACTGCGTGTGCAGTGGAAATTTGCTATTAACGTTAATCAGTGTTGGTTCTTAATGCACATTGGCTTAGCCGCCCGTGATGCTCTTTCATTCATGTTCAGTATTGTTAATGGGTTTAAATGTTTGTTTTTTGTAATAAAACTGTAATTTGTTGACTAAATATTATTGAATCCCACCCAGATAGTTTTAGAGAGTGCACCTCCTCAAGGCCTTGTCCTTGACCCATAACATCAGAGGCACCAATCGAACAAAAATAATAAAAAGTCGAAAATCCCGACATTTGGTCCTTGAACCGGATGACAAGTGCTCTCTAAGAGCTTGAAGGGAAATTTCAATAAGAGTATGGTCTATAGGAGTAGCCTGATAGGACACAGTCATTCCCACCGAATCCTGCCACAGTGTTCAGATTGAAGATCTATAGAGGCCAGGAGGTCTGGTCAGTCAATTTTAGATAGTAGTCTATCATTCTGGCGGAGCGGTATGAGTTGATGGAAGTGTTATATATAGGAGAAACGACCTGGCAATCGATCACCCCAAAACCGTTCGGGATAATTTCGTACTCTTATCGAGCGCCTGAGGAAAATTTGTGATCAATTGCTATCTGTGGCGCAGAGATCAGAGTATCTCCTGATAATCGTTTTGCTATCAATTCCGTTGAATATGTCAGAAAGTAAAGAACTTTTAATAAAGTCTCCAAATACTGCTACAAAAGAAATTAGGTGCGGGTGCGACACTTGCCTATGAACTCCGTGCCTACGCTGAAGGCAAACAAAGGACGAGTCCATTTTGATTCAGAAATCCGTGCTTAGCGTTCCTCAATCGTTTGATGAGATTGATCAGGAGAGAGAGAGACGAATAACAAAACAACTAGGCTCAGCTTGTTCCGATGTGCAATTGTACGTGCCCTAGTCTTTGTACCCCGTCTTTCTAACGTAAAGAAAAATCCTAGTTCCCTAGTTTACACCAACCCACCAAAGTAAGAGTACATAATCCAAAATGGCAGTAGCTGAGATTGTCCACATCGAGGCATCGCTGAGTCTCACAGCGGACTTACTGGCGAATCACAGCGTGCGTTAGTGAAACGTATTCTGAGCGTGTGCAAAATTTGGTCACGCAGTTGGGGATTTCAAGAAGAAGGTCAGCTTCGAGCTGTACCATCAAGTCGTAAAGTTAGAATCTAGCTTAGATGCCAGAATCAGGCAAACCTTAGCAGAAGCTGTCGCGACTTCTGCCCTTTTGTTAGATCGAATCGATAAACTGAAAGTCACTCAGACAGGGAGTGTTTCCCTCCCCAAATTGAAACCGCTGCCTCTCCCCACCTTTGAAGGGGAAGTGCAGGAATATGCTTCTTACAGAGAATTGTTCACGATCCACGTGGATCGAAGGGCAGATTTGGACGACGTGTCCAAATTTACTTACTTGTTAGGGACTCTGGGCAGGGATCCGCTTAGGATCGTTAAATCCCTAAGTGTAACCGCCGCGAATTACCAGGTAGCGTTAGATCTCTTGGATAAGCAATATGGTAATGTACACCAAACGCTCGTGATCTTGCATCGAAAACTTGCCAACATATTCGTACCCTCGTTGAACCCCGTAGAGCTGAAGAGTTCAGATTGCGAGTTAACAGTGATCACTGAGCCAAATAAAAGAAACTCAGTACTAATGATACTAGGCCATGGCATGGCCATGGGCATATCAATCAGAAGTTGTCAGAAGGTAAGCTCTATCGAAAGGTGGTCGAACACCTCAGAAAATGCGACTATAGTTTAGAAGAATTTTTTGAAGCTATAGACTTCATAATTCGCATGTTGGAAGATGACACGTTACAGCGAGGCGAGAAATTAGAATCTGATAAGAAAAACGATGTCAGCGTTAGACCCAAAAACAAACCCATGCAGAATAATTCTTGTCCCTTTTGCAATGAACGGCACCGCCTCACGGATGCCGCCGAGTAAGTGACGTGGCTGCCAGACGCCGCATTCTACTAAGGAAGGGCCTGTGTTTTAATTGCCTTCAGTCAGGTCACCGTAGTGATAGATGCCCTAACCCCAATTCATGTAAAAGTTGTGGAAATAATCATAATACTTCCATTTGTGATAATAGCAGCTTCAGAAAAGCACATTCCGTTCCCTCCACTTCGTCCCGAAATAATCCCAGTTTAGTAAGTAACAGTCAAGCTACAACCTCCCGCCCTGTAGTAAATGCGACGCCCAGGCAGCACGATAGAAAACCCCGTCCACCCCAAGAGAAAGTAGAATCAAAACCATGTAAGAGCGCCAAAGTAGCCCAAACGTCTAGTGTAGATCTTCCCTGTACGATTTTGCTAACGGCCATGGCCGAGATCCATCACAAGCAGGGAGTAAACGGGTTCGCTTGTTTTTGGACACTGGGAGTCATGACTTTATCTCCGCTAAAACTGCAAGCAGTTGGGCCTGCCGATGTTGAGCAAAGTGGTGATGGTGCTCACTGGTTCAGCGAAATCAGTGGCCAGTATGACGTTGTGAGTTGCAGGGGTAGAGTGGGTAACAAATTGTTCGAATGAAACTAGTTTGTTCCGAAGAGCGTGGGCGTCCCGATTCATAACGCCAGGTTATGTAAGAAGTAAGACAACACCTAGTTGGGAAGGGAGTCCGCGTTGCAGATCCTGACAGTAAAGCGCGATAAATTGCAAGCCGATGCACATTCTTGTGGTGCAGACTACTTTAATTATTTCATTATTGGAGTAGAAAAGATCGACGGGATAAGTCTTTTTCTGACCCATAATGGCAAGTCGCCATATGGGAGAGTGCCACAGTGGCTATTAAAAGGTCACAAGAACGCTCAGGGTATGTAGGGTTGTGAAGCGAACCAATTGCATTGATGTTGATGAATGGTGGCGTTTGGATACCGTAGGCATGCCCATCAGGCAATACACTGTCCATGACGGAAGACATCACGAAGGTTTTATGAGTGTAATGAAAAGCCTGAGGGATATCAAATGGTTGCCGTTCCGTTCAGAAGGTAGGCCAAGCAAACTTTAGAAATGCTGTAGCACAACTGGATTCGCTGCAAACAAAATTTCAGAAGACAAAGATATAATCAATATCGGGGAGTGATCGACAAATACCTGGAGGAAGGATTTATATGAAGTAAAAGATCAAAAAATGAAGGATACTACATGTGCCGCATTTCGGCATTAAAATAGATAACCACGACCCCCTTAGAGATGTTCAATGCCTCATCCAAAGCTAAGAATAATAAATCCTTAAATGAATACCCTTATTACCTGTGCCTAATTTAGTAGAGTTGGCCTATGTGTACTTCTAAAGTTTCAAATGAATAAATGCGCCATGCTTGCAGACATAAGCAAAGCATTTCATAGAGAGTACTATTAGATTTACATGATGCCAAATATACAAGATTCCTGTGGCGAAGGTAGCAGGTCAATGACATTCGCTTTCAGAGTGGCGAAGTGTTCGGCATCCACGGCTAGTCCTTTTGTTACAACAAGTATTGAGTCATCATTTTAGTTTAGAAAGGAAGACCTGAATTAAGCAAGTCATTTTACGTTGATAACTATGTTAGTACCTTTGAAGAGGATGGACGAGATGAAAAAAGAACAAGTCTGTCCATACAATTTTACGGATGAGGCCGGAATGCCGTTAGAAGGGTGGGCAACGAACAGTATAGCCTTCGATAGCGAGAGAGAGTGGAAAGAACCCGTGAATGCGAGCGTGCTCGGGCTGAGATGGGCTCGAGACATCGACTGTCTGTGTGTGAAAGAGAGTGAGAGGATTCATGAATTGGGGGAGGGATGGGTACCTACGAAACGTAGGGTACTATCTTTGCTAGTCTCAATTTACGATCCGCTAGGTCTGAATCAGTCCTTTATTTATTTGTTAGTGGCTTGTTTCTCCAACAGCTTTGGAACAAGAGATTGGATGGGATGACGTGTTGTGTGAGAAAAGGAAAGTAAAGCGCAGAACTGTTAGCAGAGTTGAAATCAGTCAGTGATTTAACATGTCCTAGAGCGGCAGGAGTCTCAGTAGATCGAACTCCATATATTCACTGATGCAGTAGTAGGGCATACGGTTGCTGTAGTGTATGTCAGAGATAAAGAAAGGTAGCGTGTGTCATTACTCACCAGCAAAATGAGAATGCTCGAAGGATGCTCAAAATCACCATCCCTAAATTAGAACTTTTGGCTTTGCTGCTAGGTTGTAGGCTAGCGAAAACGATTAAAGGACTAATAGAGCCACAAGAAGTTTAGTATCTGGTCAGACAGCAAAGTGGCATTGCCTGGGTGGCATCCCGGATGCCAAGGACAACAAAATATCTTTATATCTAACCGTGTGGTGTTGTTTTCTCCACTTAGTTGTGATTTCAGTGAAGTATATTGCCCAGCAAACAGAGTCCCTGCTGATGTCTTGTCTAGAGAGCATAACAATCCAACAATTGCAGCAGAACCCTCTTTGGCGCCAGGGTCCAGAGTTCTTGAGAATCGCAGGAGAGCCTGTTCCTTTCAAAGAGGCAGATCTAACGAATATCAGAACCGTGGTAGCGGCGGTGCAGGAACTGAGGGAAGAAACAAGCTCTATTCCCCCAGGAGGGATATGGGACCTACTACTCAGGAGGTTTGAGTTCCGAATTTTGATTAGAGTAACCAGATTAGTGTTAGGGTTTGCAAAAGTGAAAAGGGATCCTTTTCGAGCTCTTGTCTTATTAGAGCAAAGATTCTATTTACCTACTGTGTATGCATATTTGGAGGGTGAGGTCAGACCCTCTCTTGAGATGCTAATTTTGTGAGTCAATTAGAGATTTAATTATAGTAGATAAATTGATTTGCACTAAAGGGATGATGTCCCAAATTGATGAGATAAACATTTAATTCTTTTGCCTGCCAAAGGGACACTTAGTCAGAACATACTTAAAGTATTTACATTGTTTGCACCTCCCATTGTAATGTCAATCGCTAATGGCGATTTTCGACAGAAATGCTGGGCCTTGGGCCTGAGGTCTATTACTAAGAAGTTGTCTGGAGTGTCCAGAGTGTGTACTGGCCTTCCAACCGCTGGTGAGACGACCTGCCGAAGGAAAGGATCACCTTGCAGAAACCATTTACATGATCGCGTGGACCACACATGACCATACAAACAGAAACACAACCAGGCTATATCCTCGCCATTGGCGTGCCACTTGTACAGGGCCGTGTATTTGAATTTCCCTGCCCCTCCTTGGAAGTGGAGGAATTTGTTCTGGCTCTTCGAAGATTCAGTGCTATGCATGGAGCCCCGACCTTAATCACTTCTGATAACCACCAAGCGTTGAGCGGCCAGCAACCTCCTCCAGGGACTTTATGAAGAGGATGATCCAGCAGTTCCTGAGGAGGACTGGTGCTCGAATAGCGATTTCAAACTGCCCCGTGTGTCATCGACAGTTTTTGACGTCTGATTGGTGTTCTGGCGTGCCCGCTAAGATTGCCCTCGGGAGAAGTGTCTGCGAATGCGTATTAACTTTAGTGAGAGAGGCGGAGGCGGTAGTTAATAATAGGCCGTTGATGTATAGCGGTGACAAGTGCAAGGACGAGGTCCTCACCCCCTCTCATTTAATACGAGGTCACTTAATTAACTTAATGGCACCTGTTTTACCAGATGAAGACCTTAATGCTATCTTGCCTCCGGAGCTCGGGATCGATATCTAGTAACAGACACTTTAAAAGCGGCTTCGGGAGGTGGAGGAAGGGAGTACTAAGTGCCCTAGGAAGCCCGACACGATTGTCGGTCTGGGGAACCCACCGGCTACCCCGGAGACATCGTGTTAATAAAGCAAGAAAATCAAAAGCGGGCAACGTGGCCCCTTGGACGCATCATGGAGACGTACGTGGACGACGACGGTGTTGTGCGTTCGGCCAAGGTATTGTTCGAAGATGTTGAGTCCCTGCGTGCTGTCAGCCGCGGTCCCCTGGAACTTTCAGATGACAATGATGGCGTTGAGACGAGCGGTATTGACAATGTTGTTGGTGCGACGGAGATGGTCTTGTGACAACGACGGCGCGAAGAGGTCCGAGATGAGGCGTGCAGCCCAGCAGTAGGTGTTCCAGGAAATATTGTGACGTCTGGGGACGACCAAGGGATGGCACTGGCTGCAACATCCGAACAACCAGCCACAAAGGTCTTGAGTGACATAGAAGACACTGACGATGTTGGTAACGATTCGAGCGATACCAATGCGGTAAGTGAGAGTGCTGAAGTGAATGATACTGAGGTATCGAGTGGTGGTGACGTTGACGTTCAGTTAGGGAACAAAAGGCGTTCCATATCCCTTTGAAAAGACTGCTGCTAAACATGAGAGTTAATGAAGTAACAATGGAAGTGACTATATCTAAGTTATAGCTAGAAACAGAAGAAGAAAGCAGGAAGGTCCTTATTCTAGTAGGCAGGAGGGTGGACCCAAGTAAATGTAGGTGAGTTGAATCCTCCAGAGGATGGAAGTCGTCGGTCAGCGTAAGGTAGTGGAGCCCCTCTTGCAAACAAGTCAGTTATGCGGAAGATAGCCCCCACCCTCAAGATGAAGTGCAAAATGTATATGAGTAATGAGTACTTCTTATAAGAGAAGTGAAAGAGTTTTGAGGGCATGTGTCCCGTGAAAGAGTACATACTGATTCAGTGTAATCTATGTTTCCTTAAAGGCAGATGGCCTTATGAGAGTGTATATTCATGTTTCCTTGATTGTGATTTTGCATTTATGCTTTTGATCTTATTGCAG
The DNA here is from genome assembly GCF_040412425.1 of Macrobrachium rosenbergii. NCBI lineage: Eukaryota > Metazoa > Arthropoda > Malacostraca > Decapoda > Palaemonidae > Macrobrachium > Macrobrachium rosenbergii. Next base: position 7,133,035 of record NC_089763.1, on the reverse strand, counting down.
GCTCATTGCCTATTGAGTTTCTATGCTGATTCATGTCTACCTTATGTGAATGGGTACATTTATATGTATATATCTGCCATTGATATTTTGTTTGTATATGTGTGACATTGATTACCCCGGGGTGTGATATTGATGTTAATTTTTTTTTGCCATGTCATGTTTTTTGTGTACTCTGTTAGAGTCGCTGTGGAGCGCTACGCAGCGAGCCTGACTGACTAGTGTAGGAGTGGTTACTCCCCCCCCAAGCTCAGTCTTTCCTGAATTGTCCAGCATTTCAACGCCCCATACTTCGGTGTGGGTATGTCAAATTTCGAACTGATCATTCGAAGTCCCCCCATTTAACTTCACAAGTGTTGCATTTAAATTGGGGCAAAACGAGGATCTCGCGGGCAGTTCATTGTGCAGAAAGTTGTATCATAGCGACAGAGTTAAGTAATTCTTAAATGCCTGGAGGAAGAATGCGATCTTATAGTAATGAAGACACTATGAATTTTCATTAATGAATATGATTTGCTATTCCTAGTACGAGCTAAATTGTCTATGTAGAGATTTGGATCCAGGACTCCATGGCCATTCAAGAGTTTGCAGATTGGCCTTCAGCCAGAACTTCAAGTCAATTCATTGATCTAGGTAAGTAACTTAACTGTCATTCTTCCTATTCACAAGTAAAGTAGATTCATTGATCTCCGTAATGCTAAATAGCGATGATTCCCGCCTGAATTACAAAGTTCTGTAGTTTACGGAAAGTGTAAGTTTCCTTTGAAGTAGAGTGACGACGCCTCATTCCTGCCCTGGTCTGAACGTCGTAAATACCGTGATGTTTTGGTGTGTCTCTCGATTCTCTGGCAGCCATGCGCCATACCAGGTCAAATTCGTAGTAACTGTGATTATCTTTATCCATGTATAGAATGTGTCATCCTTGCGATGAGGACTTGATTTGCACAGCAAGCAAAAGCTGCAAGTGTAAGAATGTCATTTTAATTGTAGTTTAGAGTAAATAGTTCTCGATTTGTTGTCGTTTTTTTCGTCCAGTCGTGGACTTGAGTGCTTTCCAAGCACGTGATATCAAAGACCTAAGGGCTGCAAGTAATAACAAAGCCCAAGAGAGGCTTTCAGGTTCAGCAGATTGGATTGGTGAGTAGTAGAGAAGCTGCGTGTGCAGTGGAAATTTGCTAACCAACGTTAATCAGTGTTGGTTCTTAATGCGGTAAGTAGCCGCCACGTGATGCTCTTTCATTCATGTTCGAGTATTGTTAATGGGTTTAAATGTTTGTTTTGTAATAGAACTGCCAGTTTGTTGACTAAATATTATTGAATCCCACCCAGATAGTTTTAGAAGTGCGCCTCCTCAAGGCCTTGTCATCGACCCATAACATCAGAGCCTGTCAGAACAAAAATAATAAAAGTCAAGAAAATCCCGACATCAGCCATTGTCCATTTTCTTTTAACTCAACTTGTATTTTCTTGTACTAACTGTTCTTGTAATGACACATATCTTCTCATTAATATGTTGTTCCACCCTGTTATAAGTACTGTGTTTTGGATGTTGTTGTAGTGCCAATTGTATCAATTTCAACTTACCACTACTAATAGGATGTGGAAGTGTGAACATTTAGTTATGGGTATATGATTTTTATTGCTTCTCTATATTTCTGTTACCATTCTTCAAGCTCACCATCTACTATTTCTTTTTTGTTATTTCTATTTCATTTGAATTTATTGTTGGTTGTCTACTTATTTTTCGTCTATTTCGTCTTTGGCTTTCCCAACTTGCTCTTTTTTATGTTGGTATTTCTAAGGATGGAATCATTATTGGATTGGTTGACAATGTAATTACCATTGGTATATGATCGGAGGAGGTTGCTGGTCCTCTTGTAACGGCAATAAGCCCTTTGTTGGCCGAGTTGGTTGAGCTTCAGACCGTCATTCGATGGGCCGGAGTTCGATTCCCGCCGCCGGCTGATGAAGAGTTAGAGGAATTTATTTCTGGTGATAGAAATTCATTTCTCGCTATAATGTGGTTTGGATTCCACAATAAGCTGTAGGTCCCGTTGCTAAGTAACCAATTGGTTCTTAGCCACGTAAAATAAGTGTAATCCTTCGGGCCAGCCCTAGGAGAGCTGTTAATCAGCTCAGTGGTCTGGTAAAACTAAGCTATACTTACTTTGTAACGGCAATATTAAGGTGAATTTTATTATTTCCCAATATTATATCTGGCTTTCCTTTTCTGTTATTTGCTACAAAGGTATCGAAATCAGGTCCTAAGTGTATGATATACTTTTTATTTATTAATCTGACTATTTCTTGTCCTGTGTAATTAGATTGCCTATATCCAAATATTTGGTGACAGCATTTAGATCAGCAATGAGGTAGGTTGGTTTCTCTCCTGTTCATTAACTTCATGACATCCGGAAGTGGGAAATAATGTCTTCTTGGCGGCTTGTAAGCTGTAGCGATCACTATTGGTCCTTTGTTAGTTTGAATTTGGACTGCTAAAAAGTCGTCTTGGAAATCGTCTATTATCTTATGTCTAATATTACTCTTGATTGCTATTGCAATTCCTGCAAAGGTTCATCAGCAAAGTTTTGCGTATGTATTATATCCGAAGCATTTCAAGTTTCATTTCGTTTCATACCATGCTCATTGATTAATATTATGTAGGTTGCTAACTTCTCTATATATATTGTATAATTCAAATTTCTTTGTTTTCAGGGTTGACGTTGTGCTGAATTATTTTAATTCTTCGTAGAGTTGGGGTCCATTCGAGTTACAGTGGTCTAATGGTACATTTCTTTTTCTTTCCACTTTTCCGTTTTCTGGTGTTATTGGCTACTGGCGTAGTACTTTTTGATGCTGAAGTTGATCCCTGTGGATTTTGTAAGATGGGAGAGTTGGAGAAACCTGAGAAGCTTGGTAGTGAGGCTTGTATTTCTTCTGTTAATTGATGCTGCGTTTCTTACAAATTACTTATGCGTCTGAGGATGGATTGGTGGTTCGAGTCGAACTAGGCTCAATTCCGAGTGTAAAGTTTTCATCTAATGAGTCGTCTTCTGAGCTCTCTGCTGTGTTTTCTTCATATTGTGTGCAGTCTTGCATATCTTGTTGTATATCCTGAGTTGCTTGTAAATCTTCTGCTTTGCTTGTATGGTTTTCTTGTCTTTTATTCCTTTCCATGGTGCTTGCTATCATGTTTATTGTTTCTTTAGAAGTGTATTGTAGTAGAATTGTTGTCTGCTAATATGCTGTTTATTACTGAGGTGAATCATGTTGGCGCAGCCCATACAGTATATACTTATAGATGGAAAAGGATGGAAAATAGCCATCGTAGCATCTTAAGTTTATTGGCCAAATTTTCGAGGCTTTAAGTCTCATCATCAGGGATGTAAAATATACAGATTTTCCAAATTAAAAACAGACTCAGTAAAATGATAATTACAAAAGTTAAAAATAGCAAAAACGCTAAATAATCTATATAAAAAACAAGGTAAAATAAATTAGTTGAGATCAAGATAAAAGTGCATGTGGTTGGCGATCTTAGCCCTTAAAGAAAATGCGTGCTGAGAAACCAGAAAGGGTGTACTTTAAAGACCAAAGAATTCTCTAGTATAAGAGAACATGCTAACAAATGTAGAACTTTATTTACAAATGATGATTTCCGTATTGTGGCCCAAGCACCCAATGACCATTCTCTCTCTATTTTGGAATCTCTAATAATTAAGCAGCTTGTGACCTCATTAAATAGTCAGGCCTCCTCCACACTTTTGTTTATAGCATAGTTGACATCCGGCCTTCCAAGAAGGAGAATGTCACTCAGTTTTTTAGCTTCCTAGAAACAGGTAGACTACTATTCTTAGAATTCTCTTTACTTTTCATTTTTTACTTCACTTTTTTTTCTTTGTATTTAATATAGATTCAGTCTTTTGTAAATCCTTTTAAGTATTTACCTTTGTTTTGGTAGGTCTACTAATTCTTCAACTGTGTTGGATTCCAGGTACATATTTTCCTTTGTATTCCCTATCTCTCATTTATATGATCTTTCTTTGTAAACTTATTTATTTTTCTATTAGTCCTCAAAGTAACACCAAGGTAACGTAAATCTTAAAGCTCCACTTGAAAAACAACGTATATATATATATATATATATATATATATATATATATATATATATATATATATATATATATATATATATATATATATATATATATATATATATATATATATATATATATATAACTTCAGAACACCGGCCACTGGCAGAATATTCAGCAAAGGCATCGAGAGACGTCTTGCAGCATTCCATCTATTTATTTTGCCAAGCCTCATCATCAAGTTGAAACATATAACCATTAAATAATATAAAACTGACTCGATTCATTATAAAAGGTAATCTATTTAAAATGAAACTAAAAAAACTAAAACGGAAATGCTAAGTACCTTTCAAGTAATAGGAGGGAAGACGAGTGAATGTCACAAGATACGTAGGTTAAAAGTAAACTCATGCCTAGAAGAGAGGGGTGGCGTTCGTTTGACTGTTTAACTCTGGAACAACTTGTTTAACAAAATGTGATTCATAGATCGCAAGCTGTTGTGGGGAAGAGGCCCTAGTAAGAATTTTCTATTTCTCATAATGGATGTTAAATTTACATTTATTGACATGATTCCGAATATTAGAGTGTTCTGGAGACGTCAATCGAATTCCAGTGCATTAACTCACACCCCTATGGTAATCATGCGAACTTTGATGAGCCTACGAGAGGATCCAATATTTTTTTTCCCGATTACATCGGGGACATTTGATGCCAATAGTGGATCAAGTTTATCTTTAAATATGAAGAAAGACCCTATTGTCTATAGTTGCCATTTTAGGACATGGGCATGTTGATGTATTAACTGTCTAATTTTGTTAAAGAAAGACTTATTTTGAATAAAAGGAAGACTGGCATAAAATGGTTTCCTAGGAACAGTAGGGAAGTTAACTTTGGGTATAATTTTACCATTAAGGAACCTATTTAAATATTTAAAAAGTTTGTTTGGAAAATAATTGTCTAAAAAATATTTTTGTAAAAAACATAACTTCCTTATGAAATCCCGTCCAGTTCGAAGTTAGAATAAAGGCCTTGTGGAAGAGAGTATTAACAGAATTTAATTTAAAATTAAAACAACAACTATAAAAATTAGTACCTAATCCGGAAATGTCCTTTTCCTAAAAACAGGTGTAAAAAACCCTCCAATGTAAGGTGAAACCTCAATATCTAAAAATGCCAATTTATTTTCCTTTTCATAATCAATAGTAAATTTTATGTTAAGATAAGTATTATTGGCAAACTGTAGGAAAGCATCTCCTTGATCTTTGTTTCTGAAGAAAATCAAGGTATCATCCACGTAATGACTGTGAAAGAGTGTTTGATAGGCCAGAGGGCAATAATTGTCCAGCAATTATTCTGCCCATTGCCATTCCTTCAATTAGAGAATACGTATTCCCATTAAAAACAAAGGCAATGTCCTGCACTGCCAGATATGACAATTTTCTAAAATTATCTAAACTAAAACCATGAAATAGAATATCGGCATCAGTAAAAATCCCACTTAAAACAACCTGGATAGTTTCTTCCACAGGGATGTTGGCAAATAAAGACTCAACGTCCAAACTTACCATGAAAAGGTCAGAATCTTGAGCCAACATTTTTTCTTTAAACACTCGTGAATTTGTTATCGTATGGTTATTGAAAGAAAGCTCATTTAAAAGAGGTACTAAAAATTTTGCTAGTTTATAGCCAGGGGTTTCGTATGATGTGAATATTGGTCTGATGGGAACCCCATCTTTGTGGACTTTTGGTAACCCATATAAAACTCCATAGGAACCACCAGAACTTAGTAAAGATTGATATGTCACTATAAATAATTTTTTTGTCTGATAAAGACTTTAAAATCTATTAACTTTGTCTTCATTTTTAAAAATAGTAGAAAAGTCAGGTTTACCCAGATATTTAGACTTAGTATTATCATTTAAAAGGCTTTCTACTTTGTGAATATATTAATTTTTATTAAGTAAAAAATACCACACCTCTTCTTTTATCGGGTCTTGTCATAATAGCGTTTTCCTTTTTTACTCAATTGCTTCAAAATATTCAAGTCTTTCTTATTTAAAAAAAAAAAAGGTGTCCAACTAGTTGTCCAAAGAACCAAAGAACCGATGGAAAGGTTTAATACAGGGTAAATAAAATTCAAGAAAGAAATATAATAGGAACATCCCTCTTCTCGACAGTTCACAGTCTCAATAGTTAAAAATAAATTTGCTTTTACATTGAAAGTTGGGAACAGTGATAAGTGAATTATACAATTTTCTATTATGGACCTCTTGAACGGATTAGACATACTGAGAAATAGCATTATTAAAATGATGTTTAAAAATAATACGATCAATAAAAGTTAAATTGTTAAGGACATTGGTTAAAAGCGGAGTGTGTCGCTTCGACAATGTTTTGATTAATCTGTTCTTGTGTTGAATTTCCAGCTCCAGCAGTCTCCTCGTCGCATCAGCATAAAAGGAGTACTATATAACTAAGCTTGATACAGTTTGAACCTTACGAACTTGGGCACCACGCTGTTAAGTTTCCAATGCGGAAGAAATCCGAGGTCTAGTTCCTCTTTTGGAAGTCTCCGCGTAGTTTTTTTCCAAATTTCGGCATGTACCAAGGAGCGCTGAGGGATATAATAAGGAGTGGAAGTTGTCAACGCCAGAGGAACGAATTCTCAGCAGGAAAAGGGCAGCAAAGACGAGTCGAAGAAGCGCCATGATGAAGGAAGAACGACGTCCAAAGAGGGGCTCCAAGAGGTTAGGCAGCGACAATCTTCATATAAAACTTCCAGAACACCGGCCATTGGCAGAATATACAGCAAAGTGTATCAGCAGGAGACGCCTTGCAGCATTTCATCTATTTACTTTCGCAACGTTTCGAGGCCAAGCCTCAAACTCAGGCTGAAACATACAAACATTAATTAATATAAAATTGACTCGACTTATTAATTATAAAAGGTAATTTATTTAATAAGAAGCTAAAACACTAAAAGGGAAATGCTAAGTACCTTTCAAGGAATAGGAGGGAAGACGAGTAACAGTCACCAGATACGTAGGTTACAAGTAAGCTCATACCAAGAAGAGAGGGGTGGCGGTCGTTTGCCTGTATAACTCTGGAACTACATGTTTAATAAAAAGTGATTCATAGATCGCAAGCTGTTGTGGGGAAGAGGCCCTAGTAAGAATTCTGAATTTCTCATAATGGATGTTAAATTTACATTTATTGGCTGGTTCCTAATATTAGAGTATTCTGGAGACGCCAGTCGAACTCCAGTGCAATAACTCACACCCCTATGGCAACCAATGCGAACTTTGATGAGCCTATGAGAGGATCCAACATATTTTTCCCATTACATCGGGGACAAGTAAATAAACAGTCCGCATTTGATGCCAATAGTGGATCAAGTTTATCTTTATATTTGAAGAGAGGCCCGATTGTCATGGGATTTGTTGTTATTAGTTGGCATATCTTTTATTTTTTTAAATATTTTTTAGACAATTATTTTCCAAACAAACTGTTTTTTAAACATTTAAATAAGTTCCTTAATGGTAAAATTATGGCCAGGGTTAACTTCCCTACTGTTCCTAGGAAACCATTGTATGCCAGTCTTCCTTTTATAAGTCTTTCTTTAACAAAATTAGACAGTTAATACATCAACATGCCCCTGCCCTAAAATGCTTACTAATAACAAATCCCATGACAATTGGGCATCTCTTCAAATATAAAGATAAACTTGTTCCCCTATTGACATCAAATGCGGTCTGTTTACTTACTCATCCCGACGTAATTGGGAAAATATGTTGGATCCTCTCGTAGGCTCCTCAAGTTCGCATAGATTGTCACAGGGGTGTGATTATTGCGCTTGAGTTCAACTGGTGTCTCCAAAATACTCTAATATTTGGAACCAGCAAATAAATGTAAATTTAACGTCCAATACGAGCAATTCAAAATTATTACGAGGGCCTCTTCCCCACAATAGCTTGCAATCCACTGTATGAATCACTTTTTATTAAACACACAGTTCCAGAGTTAAACAGTCAAACGACTGCCACCCCTCTCTTCTTGGTATTAGCTTACTTTTAACCTACGTATCTTGTGACTGTCACTCGTCTTCCCTCCTATTCCTTGAAAGGTACTTAGCATTTCTTTTTTAGTTTTTAGCTTCTTATTAAATAAATTACCTTTTATAATTAATAAGTCGAGTCAATTTTATATTAATTAATGTTTGTATGTTTCAGCCTGATGATGAGGCTTGCCCTTGAAACTCGAAACGTTGCCAAAATAGAGGTGAAATGCTGCAAGACGTCTCCTTCAGATGCCCTTTGGCGTGTGTGTATGTATGTATATATATATATATATATATATATATATATATATATATATATATATATATATATATATATATATATATATATATATATATATATATATATACATATATACATATATTATATATATATATGTATATGTATGTATATATATATATATATATATATATATATATATATATATATATATATATATATATATATATATATATATATATATATATATATATATATATATATATATATATATATATATATGTATATATACTTTTTTATACATACATGTAATATTATATATATATATATATAAATACTATTTATATATTTCATATATATATATATATTCTATATATATATATATATATATATATTCACACACACACAAAATATATACAATATATATATATAAAAATATGATATATATATGGCCTTATATATTTTATTATATATGGCGTTTCTTATAAACTTATTACCATATATCCTATATTTTATATATATATATATATATATCTATGATATATATTCTATATATCTATCTATATAATATATATATATTAATATATATTTACTATTTATATATATATATATTCATATTTTATTTATTGATGATATATTATATATATTTCTTTTGCATCAATATATATATATACTATTGAAAATATAACTATATATATCATAATGACTATATGTATTTCTAATATATATAAATTCGATTTTATAATATATATATCTTTTTGTGATTAATATATATATATTAATATATATATATATATATATATATATATATATATATATATATATATCACAAATTACCACAGGTAAAAGAAAGCTGTAGGTTCTTCCTTTTTGTTATTTAGCCCTAATTAATCAACTCGAAATTGGGATGATAATCATATTCATTAGGTATATTGCATATATTTATTTATATATATATATTTATTAAAATATATATATATATTTATTTTTATATTGTATAAATATATTATCCCATGTTGCCTTTTATATATATCTATATAGTATATTTTATATCAATTAAAAATTTAGACATAAAATTGATAATAAAAAAGTCAATTTATTCCCAACGTTTCATATCGTGTCATTACATTTTATGGTACTCATATAAAATAAATAACATAAATTACAAAAGGGTATAAATTTAAATTTAAAAATTAAGCACAATGGGTTACAAATAAAAAAATAAAAAATAAAGAGACAATTAAAAAGGACAACATAAAACAAAACAAATGCTCTAAAAAATATACAATTAAAAAATATTATATAAAAAGTAAGAAGATATGTTTTACAGTTTTCCTTTTAATTGTCCCATTCTATTTTTAATTTTTTTTATTTGTCGGAACAATTGTGCTTAATTTTAAAAAAATTTAAATTTATACCCTCAGAATTTAAAGTATTTATTTTATACAGCCAGCCAAAATGTTATGATTGACAAACGTTTACAAAAATTAATTCTGTTTAGCAAAGTATTCCATGTCATGTCTTCTTTCTAGAATTGATAGGTATACCTGGCTGTGGCCAAAATGCTTTTGTAATGATATATATATATATATATAAACGTTGCTAGTTACACAGAAGGTTGATATATATTTTATATTTTATCTATATAAAAAATATATATATATATATATATATATATAATAACATATATGTACACACACACATTATCTGACCTCTTACTTTCATCAAAAATATTTTTCATTTTTCGATTAAGAAACATGGAAGAGAGGTCGAACAGTGAATATTTTTAATAGCTTCCCCACTTAAAAAGGCATTCACTCCCTTTTGGGCGTGAACGCCTGCACTAATAAATTCGGGTCTCTAGTACTTTACTACTTCCTTAAAATAGATTTTACCCAACAATGCGACTACCTAAGGATCTAACCTGAAAACTAGAATGGGATAAAAATGGAATCACTTAATTTTTACAGAATCCTAACACTTCTCATTCTTGTCGATTTATACTTATACTTATATAACATGACCGTGATATTTAGTCCTAGACAAACGGTACACTCAATTGTATCTTTATGACAAGCTCATTAGAACACTCCGTAGCAAAAAAAATAAAAACAATGAAACTAGCTAAATTACAATATTCTTACAAGTATACAATTTCTTAACTAGAATGCAAATCATAAACAAAGTGGTAACCTGAGTTTACTTAAATGAGATTTTATAAAAGACCGAGGAGAGAGACCAAAGCTCTCGGTTTTTATATGAAAATTATTTCAAATAAATGAGGTATTGGGCCATCGGCGTCATGAACTTAATGGCTCCATTTTACAATGGAAAAAAGAATATTGATTTATAAGTTATAATCCAGTTACTGCTGCTCATTAACAGGTTGAAAACCACATGGTTACTACTGGTCAATCTACAGATAGTCTGGTCTGTTACTAAGGCAGAAATCACACATGGCTACCTCCTAACAGGAAAATGCAGTGAGCCAGGATCATTCTACAGATGGAAAGGCATGCTGCCATGGAAGCATGAGTCACCAAGCCTTGTGGCTCTTGCAACTGCAAATAGTCTCTTCAACCCTTTCTTCTTCTTTTTCTTCCTCAAGGCCTTATCTCCATGACAGTCCTAGGAGGTGATGAGGCACTGACTCTTGGGAAAGGCCAGAATTGCTAATTCCTAATAATGTTAAGGGGTAACCTCAGAGGCTACTGAGATCTGTCACTTGGCTGCTGTGACAACTGGAGGTTAAGAGCAGCCTCAACCTCTACATCCGGTGAGGCCAGTTCCTGGTCTCCCAGAGAAGGTGTATAAGTTCCATCTCCCATAGATCATCTGCTGAGGATATATGTGGTGAGGAAGAAGTGTTGGGTGCTGAGGCTTAAACGTATTATATAAAATCAATGCTGTGAAGGTTCCTGGATCTAATATGAGGAGGATCTGTCTATATGATCTTATATAACCATGGTAGAAGTCATATAATAGGTCCACTCTAGTGGTGGCTCGATATATGAGACGGATGGAGCGTATAATGTCATATCTCTCAAATAAACTGGCAGAGGTTGATTTATCAGGTTGCATATATGCTGACAAGGGGTCCGGAATGTAATATATATATATGGAATGATTGGGCTGAGACAGATATCCTATATCCCAGCTGGATATATCAGATCCTCTTGGAGATTCTTGATTTGGGGCATCCACTGGGTGTTGCTTATTATAGTCCTCCCAATTAATGGATATATATATCACCTATATATACACTCTACAGCAATATATTCCCTTTATATCCTATTTATATAGAGGAGAACTTCTCTTGGAATTGCATATATATAGTGTATATATTCCATGACCTCTATCATATATATATAATATATATATTCTTTGTTTTAGTGACATATATATATAGTCAAATATGACTGTGCTTTGGTTTGTTGATTCTATATATATGCCTCCATATATGTATATATAGGTAGCATGGCTATAGAGTGGCGTATATATATATATTATATATATAGGATGCCCGGCCAACAGAAATATATTCATATGTTTATATATACTCATTATGATATATATGAGGTAGCATGCCCCATACTGTCATATACCTGGAACTCAACTGCTTGAATATATATATTGGTGTATATATACCCATGTATATCTCCATTTGAGTTTTCTCATATAACTATATATATATATATATATATATATATGTCAATCAGGCTAATGTCATATATAGTGTCTATATATGTATTTCTATATAGACCATGGGCAGATAGAGCCATTAAGGGGTGCCACTGAGATGAATTTCCAGCCTCTTGGGGTGATATAACTTCTACATATAATATACGGAGAACGTGGTGCTTATTAACCCATAAATATTTATATTCATTATAATATTTATATAAACGTCTCCCATATGCTGGCGTGCATACTTAGTTATATATAAAGCGGAAAAAGTTTTAAAAATATAGCAAGCTTTAGTTTTTAATATTAAGATTTCATTTTGTCCTTTTGTCATTATATAGTTTAGTATGCAACCATCAGAAATGAAAATATAATATTATTATCATATATAAATATTGGAATATATGATATATATAAAAAAACTCTTATATAATTGTATACAAAAATTATATATGTAAGCATATAACAGTTAAATATATAATGAGTTAATTTTTTTAGTTGTATTTATACACTAAATTGCGATGATTTTGGTATATAACAAATTTTCGTAAAACGATCAAAAAGGTCGAACACAGAGAAAATATTATCACAAAATGATGCAAAGGAATCCTCTTCACGAATGGACTGTAAAAATGTTTTTTTTTAATTTTACCATTGCAATCGAAATATTACCTATTCTAGAATTCCCTGTTTTAAAAATGAATTTTAATTGATTGAATATTACTAGACTGTATATGGATTAGCTTACCTCTGATACCAGTTTTTAGTCCTAAAACATACACTCAATCTTTATACAGTTAATTAGAACACTGCTGACACCAAATAGAACAATTTTCTATTTATCGTGATTTATATGAAAAATATTTAAAACTGAATAAAATCATACAACTAAGTGAGTATATTTTCTTAAATGTTTTATAAAGGAAATTTCGCACACCCATGCCTAAGATATGGAAAATATAAACTGATGATTTATGTAACGACTAATATAAAATTCACAAACTATGCAAATCTTTATACTTACAACATTGAGACGAAAGAATTTTACTAGATGTTCTTTCTGTTACTAAGGCAGAGATCACACTGTGACCTAAAATACCAGGATCAATGTGGAAAGGCAAATTCATGGAAGCAAATGCGGCAATATTGGCTCTTGAACTTCCTTTATTGCAAAATTAAGGAAAACGATTGAATATTACTAGAATAAAGAGTTTTAGGAACAATTGACTTTTTGACCATTTCCCTGCGAATTAAAGCTGACCGGGTTGAAATTTTCAGCAGTTATCGTGATTTATGTGAAAATATTTCAAAACTGATAAAAGCTACAACCATGACTATCTTCAGTTGTATTCTCTCCCATGAAATTAGCGTTCACATCCCCATAAATAAATTGCTGAACGATGTAATATAAAACAGTTGGGTCAAACATTACGACAACTGTGAAGGTTCGAAAGGATTTCTCATGATCGTATCTGGCAAAAGTTTTTTAAAAATTCACCATAAATCGAAATATTGTGCTAGAGACTTCCAATTGGTTGCAAAATTAAGATAAATGATTGAATATTACAAGGGGTCCGTAGTGAATACCTTTTAGATGGAATTTGGGCTGAGACATAATTTCCCAGCTGGTCGAGTCAAAGTTTGACCATTCTTGTTGAAATTTTGGCAGTTATTTGATTTATGGGCAGTATTTCCAAAAATGATAAAAGCTACAACCATGAGTTATTTTCCGTTGTGTTTTTTGTGTACATGAAATTGAATTTTCATATATAAAACTTTATGAACACTAATAAAGAACAGTGTTTTAAAATTACGACAAAATGACAAAAGAATTTCCTAGAAATTTTAGAGTTAGCATTAATGGATAAATTTTAGAAAAAATTTTTTTAAAAATTCACCATAAATCAGAAATTCCGATTGTTTTAGAGACTTTCAAATTTATTTGAAAATAAAGGTACATGATTGAATATTACTAGAATTGTAAAGTTTTAACCCATGTCATTCCCATTGTTTTTTCTCGTCAACCATTTCGGTCGAGTCAAAGGCCTGACCAGGCTAATGTTGAAATTTTCTGTAGTCGAGTATGGGCCATGGGCCCACTCAGCATTAAAACCACTGAGATGAACTTTAGTCGACGATGATACGTCCAGTAGAGCGTTCAATTAAGTAGACAAACTTGGTGCCTGGGACATGATTTGGGCAGGCTGGATGTCCAATACAGAGTGGCCGGCAGCACCACCAGTTCGACAAGGGCCCTTTGTGGGGGCTCAGTTACCTGCGGTGACTGTTGTTGGAGATGATTGAGTGGGAGTGGATGGAGAGGAGTTCTAGTTATTAGTAGGAGGGGCTTATTGGTGACCAACTTGTAGTGGCACTTGGATTCAGCGTGCCCCACACTCTTACGGTGAGTGCATGTGTGCTTGCTAGGTAGTCCGTTCTTCGGGCGAATCAAGCCTGAGAGGTACCCAGGTGGCACTATGCACCATTGAGACGTGTTGTGGGACTGGTTGTGGGCTTCCATAAGTGTTGTGGCCTGCATGTCATAGAGACACACAGCAAGGGGCCTAGGCACACATTGGGAAAGATCCTCCAGCATGATCCAACTGAACAGTTCTTCAAATGTGGTGCACGCCAGGGAGCCGAACCAGTGTGTACTGGACTGGGTCTTGTGACAGTCCCATTCGGTCCAAGACCAGCCGACTTCCTTGGCAAGACAGAGAAACCAGATGTCTCCATTTCTCCAGGGTTCTTTTGTAGGCTTCTGTATTGACCCTATGAACTTCTACCATGTTGCCTCATTTGACTCCTTGCCAGTGAGTGGAGGGCTGCCTTAGCTTTACCTTCCATGTGCTTGGCAAGCACTAAGACCCTCTCTGTCTTGGTGGTTTTGTAGTTTTCAAAGAGTCTCTATTTTCTCCAACCATGCCTCTGGCTCTTCTTCAGTCCCCTTGGGGACTAGGGAATTAATGTTTGATATGGGAGCATTTGGTGCAGCAGGTGTGGGGTTGGAGGTTTGTTGAGTAGCCAGAGCTTCAGCACTTTCCTTTCTTGCCTTCTCTAACTCAAGCTCCTTCTCCTTGTGAGCTAGCTCGCTTTCCTTGAGGGCTAATTCATACTTCCTTTGTTCTTCTCTTTCCTTTCTCTGTTTCTCCTTTTCTTCCCTCTCTTGCTTGCGCCAAGTTATCCAGCTGTTCTTTCACCCACTGGGTGACATCCCGTCCCATAAGACCTGCCTCCTTCCCCAGATCCAGGAAGGTTCTGCAATGTTCTGTTGCCATGGTTCTGGTAGGTTAGGATGGGTCAGATCATCTGCCTCGGATGACTGGAATAACTTATGAATTGGGGAAGTGTCCTTCAGATTTCGGTGATACTTCAGTGGTGTGGCCCCTTTTCAATAAGGTGGCACTGTGGCTGAGTATGCTGTGCAAATGTCACACTTATGGCACTCTGTATCCCGAGTTACAGGTGTGGTTGCTTAGTCACACAGGACTTTTTGTCTTTAGTGGCATTGTGGTGCTGGTGTGTTCCTAGGAATCAACACACTTTTGGAGTACAATTAATTGTACTAAGGGGAAATGCACTCTGCTCAAGCAGAATGTAATTAATAAGTAGGAGAGAAAGGAAAGGTAAGAGGAAACAAATAGGTAAGTGCTTCATTGGTTATGACAGTGCCTCAGGTTTGTGGCACTGTGGAAAAGAAGAATCAATTTTGGTTGCTTTGGCACTTGTGGGTGGCTAGGTCCTAATACTAGCTGTGCTACATCCTTTCATGCAGAGGGAGGAAGGCTTTTATGCTTAGTCTAGATAAATAGACCCCACTCGTGGTGGACAGTTGTCAATAACTGTGGTTAATTCTTAACTTATCCTCAACTATCTGTGGGACAGAGGTGTGTTTTTTTATTTATTTTTTTTTTTGTTGGCCCATTCTTTCTACAAAGGCAGTGCACTTACACTCTCAGCTACCTGGTGCTTAAGAAAGTGAAGGGAAGGGAAAAGAAAAAGAAAATGAAGCAAGCATTAACACAAGTGCGTAACCAAGGTTTGCACTGCATGAGAAATGAGAGGAAAAGAGGGAAAATTTAAATGAATACATTGATTAATTTGGCTATGTTAGGCAATGGGTCATCTGCCAATATTAGAGTGCCCCATTACACCATGTTCTTCTGAATTTTTGGTAATATTATTTAATTCATGTACTTACACATATCATTAAATCATCTTGAGTTTCTTTTGATTTTATTTTATCTAATTCCCTGCTAAGATGTATATTTGTATAGGAGCTTCCTTTATATTTCCTAGCTTACAGTTCGTTTGGGTTGCCCCAGGTCCCTCAGTGTGGGGCACCGCTGATGGCTACCAGAGAATTACTAATGCATCTTCCAGTATATTTTGCATCTTCCAATCTTGGGTGGTCTGGGATGCAGCTTAGATATTTGTCGAGCTTATTCTTAAACACAGCTACGCTCACTCTTGATATGTTCCTCAGATGAGCTGGTAATGCACTGAATAATCGCTGCATTATTGATGCTGGTGTGTAGTGGATTAATGTCCTGTGTGCTCTCCTTAGTTTTCCTGGTATATTGGGCACTATTAACCTACCTCTGCTTCTCATTCTGATATTTTTAGCTTCAGGATGTTTTCAGTAATTCCTTCTATCTGTTTCCATGCCTGTATTATCATGTAGCACTCTCTTCTCCTTTCGAGACTATATAATTTTAAGAATTGTAGTCTTTCCCAGTAGTCAAGGTCCTTAACTTCTTCTATTCTAGCTGTAAAGGACCTTTGTACACTCTTTATTTGTGCAATATCCTTTTGGTAGTGTGGGTACCATATCATATCTCAATATTCAAGTGGACTGCATACATACATTTTAGAAAGCATAATCATGTGTTCGGCTTTTCTTGTTTTGAAGTGCCAGAACAACATTCCCATCTTTGCTTTGCATTTTGCCAATAGTATTGCTATTTGATCATTGCATAGCATGTTCCTATTCAGCATCACACCAAGGTCTTTAACTGCTTCCTTATTTGTGATTGTCACATTATTAGGTCCCTTATATGCATATAGTATTCCTTCTTTATCACCGTAGTTTATTGATTAAAATTCATCAGAGTTAAATACCATCCTATTTACCTCTGCCCATTCGTATGTTTTGTTTATGTCTCTTTGTAGCGAGTTCCTATCTTCATCACAAGTAATTTCTCTACTTATTCTTGTGTCATCAGCGAAACTTCTCTCTACTGAGTCCTTAACATTACTGTCTATGTCTGCAATCATAATAACAAACAGCAATGCAACTAACACTGTACCTTGTGGCACACCAGATATTACCTTAGCTTCATCCGATTTCTCATTGTTTGCAATCACTATCTGTTTTCTGTTTTGCAAAAATTCTTTTATCCATCTTCCTACTTTGTCCACAATATTATGTTTTCTAATTTTTTTTTTCTAATATATTATGGTCTACCTTGTCAAAAGCTTTTGCAAAGTCTAGGTAAACCACATCTGTATCTTTTCATTTATCATATTTTTATATATGGTTTCATGGTGGACTAACAGTTGGGTTTGTGTACTTTTTCCGGGTACAAAACCATGTTGTCCTATATTAAACAAACTATTTTTCATTAAATGTTTCATTATATTTTTTTCATTACCCTTTCATACACTTTCATAATATGTGATGTTAGACTCACATGCCTATAATTACTTGCCTTTAGTCTTGATCCACTTTTGAAAATAGGGGTATTATATGCTAATTTATGTTCATCATAAATCTTGCCTGTATCTACACTTTGTCTTAATAATATTGCGAGCGGCTTTGCGATTGAATGAACCACTTTCTTTAACAAAATGGCAGGGACGCCATCTGGTCCGGCTGCTGATCCATTTTTAATTTCATTAATAGCCTGCACAATATCGGCTTCATTAATATCTATGTCCGATAAATATTCACTATTTTCATCTCTTATTTCTGTATCATTATCTTCATTATCAATTCTAGGTGTAAATTCACTCTTATATCTTTCTGCTAATATGTTACATATTTCCTTTTTTTCATTCGTTAATCGCCCTTCAATTCTTAGAGGGCCTATTTCTACTCTTATTTTATTCATCTTTTTTTTGAATATGAAAAAATTTTGGGGTTTTGCTTGATATTTTTTAGGTCTTTTCTTCTAAGTCCTGTTTTTCATTTTCTTTTGATTGTATAATCTTTTGTTCTGCATTTTCTATCTTACTTTTAGTTCCATCACTTTCCATGCATTCTTTTCTTTTGCAAGAGCTTTTTTCCACTTTCTGATTTTCTGGAACAAGATCCTTCTGTCTCTTGGTATTCGTGACTGATGTTTACTTTTCTTCTTGGTATATATTTTTCCACTATTTCCTCTAATATTTTATATAATATATCCGTATTTACCTGTATATTATCACTTACGAATATGTTTTCCCAGTCTTTGTTTAATTCTTCGTTTATTTCTGACCATTTTATATTCTTACTATAGAAATTTTATTTTCCATATCCTTCCCATTTTTTGTCTCTTGCTTATCTGTTTTCATGTGCTTTGGAAAGGACTGTTAATTCTATGACATTATGTTCTGAAATACTCTTATTATGCACTATTATTTCTTTAACATAGTTCACCTCGTTCACAAATACTAGGTCTAAAATATTATCCTTTCTTGTTGACAGGTGATGTATTTGCTGAATGTTATGTTCTAGTAGTATATCTAATAGCTTTTCAAATTGCCTCTTATCTTCTGCGCTACTATTACTCTCTTTTTTATATGTACAAATACAACCACAGTCTCCTATTTGTTCTTTCCATTCTACAAAAGGAAAGTTAAAGTCTCTGGATAGGAGTATAGTCCAGTCTTTGTGATTTCTACATATATCATCCAATTTGTCAATTATTATGTCAAACTCTTTAGTATTAGGGGGTCTGTATATTACAATGTTCACTAATTTTCAGATTCAAATTCTACCGCTATTAATTCACATTCTGTGTTACTATATTTCTCACAGATTTTTCCTTGATTGACGTCTCTCCCATATATTGTGGTTCCCCCTTGATTCCTATTTTTTCTATCTGATCTATAAACTTGGAAACCCTTTATCTGATCATCATTACCAGTCTCTTGGGAATACCAGGTTTCACTTATATTCATTATTATTTCTATTTTTTTTATTTTGGGTTAGTTCTTCTAAGAACTCTATCCTTCTTTTTGAGTTACTCGAAACAAACCCTGTGCATTCATCACTATGATGGTTTGCATGTTATCTCCATTATCTAATATGGATAATAATAAAGATTTTCCCATGTCTCTTTCCTGTTCTAATATGTTGTTCTTTTCTTCAATTCCAGAAATTTGTATATTAAAAATCCAACTTTTCCATTATACTTGATCTTCCATCTTCATATTTATTCATTTTACCTGCATTTATCTCCATATCTGCACCATCCCCTAGCATCATAGATACATTGCTTGTTCCTTGCACTATATCTAGGTGCTGATGCCTCATATCGTGGTGCTGACATTTCATAACATGTTGTTGGCTTGCTTTTCATTCATCACATGATTTTGTTCCTTTCTTTATTTGTTTCATTTTAACCTTGATTTTTGATATGTATTTGATTTTGATTTTTATTCTTCATGGCTACAGGATGCATGAACCTACATTTTTTATTAAACCTACATCCATTTCCTTCTCTCCAGTTTTTACATATTTTTGGATGAAGATCGCTGCATTCCTCCTCATAACTGTCCAGATATGCCCATTTGCCATAAATCTCGTAATTGTGACATATCTTGGGATGTTTGTAATAACGCCTTTCACCGAATCTGCAATTCCCTCTTTTCAAAAGGGTGCATACTGCATACTGTGTCTTTCTTTTCTTTTTTTTTCTTGCTCTTTCCCATCAGTATGAAGATCCGGGTGCAACCTCTTTGGGATTTTATTTTGAGCTATCATGTCATAATATATTTCATCATATGTATGCTGCTGTATTCCCTCATTTGTAACATCTATGAGTTTCTATGCATCCATACTCTTATCCTGTTCTTTGTTTTCATTATTTTTTCTGTCTCTTCAAACTTATTTTCTTCTTTTCCATTTTCCTCTTTTTCCTCTTCTTCTTCTTCTTCATCCTCCACAATTTGTAAATTATGTCTTGATTTAATAACCTTGTCTATCCATACTAGACATGTTGAGCAAAATACTCTTGTGTCCTTATTTTTATTTTGCTGTACTCCTGCACATGTAGGATGTGTAGGTACATAACATGCATAGCATTTCCTAATCAGGTTTTGTGGATTTACAATGCTATACCACACTATACATAGTTTACATGCTTTAGGCATCCGTTTTCCTATTGCATCAATCAATATATTCACTATATTCACCTTATTATTTTTTTGATGGAATGTGTTGATTGATGTAATTTTTCTTTATAAGTCTTTTGATAACTTGAACTTTCTTTGGTATTCCTTCAATTATTTTCATTATATTTTCTGCAGACTTGTCCAGTTTGAAGGATCATATCCTTTCAATATGTCTATGAATGTTTTTTAACATCTTTTTTAGTCGATATTGTTAATTGATCTCAACGATAAGCAAACCAAGTTCCTGCCTGCCAATTCATCATATTGTATATCTCCTATGCATGCAAAAGATTCCTCCAGCACTTGCCACTGTTGTCAGACAATTCCATGATGTTCAGTTTTTAATAATTCACTCGAAAAAACAACTTAGTCGACGCTTTATCATGCTATTCCGATATTAATCTAATCACCAACAGTTCATGAACACTTCTAGCTATAGGTCATTCACTAATTGTATGTTATTCGCATGATATCAGGTTGATTATTCAGACAAAGAATGAATACGTCTCACTGAGACTAATTGGCTAGCTTTTTTTTTCTTTTCTTTAAACACTTTGCATAAAATTATATGTACTAGTTTTCCCTTTAATTGAAATATTTATTATAAAGATTTGAACAAAAATAAAACCTTCAACAGAAGTTAACTCGTCATGTTGGTAGATTGAGTGTAAAAGCCAATTCTTTGAATGAGTGAGACATCTGCTCATGACATCACACAGATTAATAACAATGTCCGTGTCTTGTTTATACTCAATAAGATTTAAGATGTCGGCTACTGGTTCTCTCTCTCTCTCTCAAGTTGGCGGATGAATCACGTAACCATGCACAGCTGATGGCTAAAAAAATATATATTCTACGGCGTTGAGTTGGAATTAACGCCTACTGGGAGAGAAATGCACTAATCCATGATATGGTTGAAGATTAAGGCTTCGATTTTTCAATACAAAAAAAAACACTCTCAATTCCTCTTATAAAACAATAAATGAATTGTCTCGTTTGGTGTAAAAGGAAGTTTTAGGCTGAAAACCTGAGAATGTGAGTTATTTGATGTTATAAAGTAGGAAACTAATTTTTTACTATTTTCTTCTTTAAATATATTGTAATGTTGGCATATGTAATCATGAGTGAAAAGCGCCCATTTACTGCCAGTTGTTCCTGTCACAAAACAAAATTGAATCCGTTTTTTCTAACAATCCCTTCACAGCATTCAGCTGATAAGTGAAACGTTGTAATGAACTGCATGGGAATGTTGTTTCACCTTTTTCCGTAAAATATTTCATTAAGGTGTGTAACCAGGATCTAAATTGACTTGTGAACTGATCTTGAATGAAATAACATCCTAAGAACCTTTTTTTTTACAAGTCAATGTATATTTAGTACCAATATTAAAAATATAAATTTTTGAAAGGGAACCGAGGTGAACGGAAGAAATTCAGGACCATTTAAACACTGAATTTGTCTATACAAAATCGATGAGCATACCATTGAGGTATTGTTATAACTCTCAAATCGTCACCTCTCTTAAATATTTTCATTTTAAAGATATAGGTCTAGTTCCCTTATTATCTCTAAGATTAATTGCGTTATTTTTGCCATCTCATCGGGCATGATACCTTAATGTTCATTTATGTAACAGATTGTTCTAGAACAAGTTTGTAAACCTGGTTTGGTGTTAGATATGTTTTTTTAGTTTTATGGGGTTTTGTATAGCTCTTCAGCATTGTTTAATGTACCTGATGCGTGGTCCTTGTATGTTTATGTATATGTAAATTCAATTGTATTTTTTTAAATGAAATTAAACACTGCCTGATGTTCTGGACCTTTGCTTATATATTTGCACCCCCTTCATTTCAAAAACTAGTCCCATATACATTGCATATTGGCTGTTAACCAAAGGTTAGTAGCAGACCGAGAACGAAGGGACCTTCATGACAAGAAATTGAAATGTGTTTAGTTATGTTCTTACTGGCCTGATTATACACTAAAATAGGAGTAAAAGGCAAATTATAAAACAATTACTGATACATTTATTTGCAATATTAATGGAAAATAAATTTAAGCAATGGAGAAGAAGCTGATTTAGTGGCCTCTCTAGGATTTCCATGTGTTGCTTTGTCATAATATCCTAGGTCAAATATGAAACTGTCTTGACTCTTTAAGAAGAGCGATGGGCAATAAATCCTTGTTTGTCATGCAACAGCTTAACCTGTTCAAGATCAATAACATGCAGATTGCCTATGCAAATCAGCAAAATAATAAAATATTACTCGGTAACTCAGATGAACGACCTTGACTGGAATGTGAAGCCCAACAGATTTTTTTCTTTGACTTGAAATTGTAAATTTACAACAATACTGGGATTCATCTCTGAATGAATTAATTAGGAGGCAAAAATAATAATAATTGTTAATGGGTAATTCGGCTAATTTTTAATAATTTAATAATAATTTATAATAATAATAAAAATAATACCCCGTAATAATGTCAGTTAAGTGTAAAATAAACTCTAAAGGACAGATATAATATGATTAAATCATTCCAGTTAATACTAGTTGATAAAATAATAGTTTATTAATAATACATATAAATAATTCAGCAAAAATTAAAATAAAATGAAATGGATTATATGGAAAGTATAACAGCAGCTCAGGATCAACTGCTACGGAGGGCAAACCTCAATTATTGATAAAATGAACGAAACAGTTTATGCTATTCCCAGATGCTTTATAAAAATTTACTGCAAATTCAATAATAATCTTTCTTTAGGATGCAAAATTCTTCTCAAGATAACAGATTTTTGTTCAGCGTAATGTACACAATAAAAAAATATCCTATAACAATCTTGCATTACAAAAACTCTCAGCTTGTCATTGCTTAATCACAGAGGATTGAATCAAATAGGTCAAGAATATTCTTTTATAATTGAAGTATTATTATTGTGAATTCATTGAAAGGATTGATAATTCTTTTTGATAAATGACTTCATAAATGGAATATGATACTGCTTTAAATGCTTATTGTTTTTTGAACAAGGAAAAATGACGATTTCAGTCGAAGGGAAAATAACTGGGAGTAAATGTCATCTCAGGGTTACCGCTTTCGTTGCAGTGTTCAGTTGCATAAGATTTCTTGGTCGTTAGAATTTTTCTCTCTGGAACTTCAGATTTTTAAAACAAAGGATGCATTGGAAGACAATTGGACACGTCCGGTCGATTTTTAGCATTGTAGATTTTAAGACTGTGAACAAATGGAATATTACAATTGAGAACTGCACCTAGCCAGGGCTAATACCTGAAATGACAATATTCTTGCCAGTACACAGAGCAGATTAAAGTGGGTTGTTTGACAAAACAGTATAATTTTGTCCTTGCCTAGCAAAAGTGTTCCTGCAATGACCCTTAACCTAAAGTCTCATCTGACATTTCAATTTGAAAACACTGCTTCCTGCTCATTTCTTCAATGCTAATAACCTACATCATTCTGACCTCTTACTTAACAAATATAATACTTTTTTTATTAATCGATTAACTGTGCAAGAGAGGCCGCAATTAGTGAATATTAATAATATATATATATATATATTATATATTATATATATATATATTGTTATATTTAATTTTAGATATTTATATAAATGCCTTATAAAGTATTGGTTTTGTATTTATTTATTATATATAAACCAATATATTGAATCTGGTAGAATAAGTATATTTATTTGGTAATATAATATGTATAATAATAATACATAACCTTGATAATAATAATATATAATAATAATAATAATAATATAATAATATATATTATAAACCATATATATATAAATATATATATATATATAAATACTATATATATATATATATATATATATATATATATATATATATATATATATATATATATATATATATATATATATATTTTCTTGTTGATCAATTTCAGATATTCCTTGGTATATTGCCTTAAAACGATTTTTTTATTTTTACTTTTTATTGCTATAAGCTACTAGTTGACCATCTAACCGTATATAAGTCCCGTAAAGTCATTTCACAAAGCACACTTTTATGATTCTGGAGGTAACTATACGACCGATGGTCCATTAGCCATTTTTATATTGAAAGTAAAGGACTTTGTAGCTAAAGTTCTGGCCCTACAATGGAAAGTTTCTTGAGGACGAATAAAGAAAAAAATTGCCGTGGAACTCTTTCATAAGTCGTCGTAATTGGAGGAGGACGTCAGAATACGTTTCTTGAGGACAAAGAAATTGCAAGTGTCAAAAGAAAATATTCGTCGTAAAATGGAGGAGGACGTCAGTAATTTCTTGGATAACGAGATGGTTGCCGTGTCGGCTTGCTCGTTTCACGAGATATCGTCGTGTCATGGTCCAGATGGAGGGAGACGTCAGTACGTTTCTTGGATGAAAAGATGGTTTTCCGTGTCGGCTCTTGTCAAAATGGTCGTCGTAACTGGAGGAGGACGTCAGTACGTTTCTTGATGACGAGATGGTTGCCGTTTCGGCTCTGTCATCTTCGTCGTAGTGGAGGAGGACGTCAGTACGTTTCTTGAGGTCGAGAAGGTTGCCGTAATCGGCTCTGTCATTGTCGTCGTAATTGGAGAGGACGTCAGTACGTTTCTTGAGACGAGATGGTTGCCGTGTCGGCTCTGTCATTCGTCGTACATTGAGGAGGACGTCAGTACGTTTCTTGAGGACTGTTGGTTGCCGTGTCAGCTCTGTCAGCGGTCGTCGTAGATGGAGGGAGGACGTCAGTACGTTTCTTGAGGACGAGAAGGTTGCCGATGTCGGCTCTGTCAAGATGGTTGCCTGTCGTCGTAACTGGAGGAGGACGTCAGTACGTTTCTTGGATGACGAGATGGTTGCCGTGTCGGCTCTGTCGTGGTCGTCGTAATTGGAGGAGGACGTCAGTACGTTTCTTGGATGACGAGATGGTTGCCGTGTCGGCTCTGTCATGGTCGTCGTAACTGGAGGAGGACGTCAGTACGTTTCTTGGATGACGAGATGGTTGCCGTGTCGGCTCTGTCATGGTCGTCGTAATTGGAGGAGGACGTCAGTACGTTTCTTGAGGACGAGAAGGTTGCCGTTATCGGCTCTGTCAGAATCGTCGTAGACTGGAGGAGGACGTCAGTACGTTTCTTGAGGACGAGATGGTTGCCGTGTCGGCTCTGTCATAGTCGTCGTAATGGAGGAGGACGTCAGTACGTTTCTTGGAGGACGAGATGGTTGCCGTTTTCGGCTCTGTCGCCCTGTCGTCGTAGATTGGAGGAGGACGTCAGTACGTTTCTTGAGGACGAATGGTTGCCGTGTCAGGCTCTGTCATAGTCGTCGTAGATGGAGGAGGACGTCAGTACGTTTCTTGGAGGACGAGATGGTTGCCGTGTCGGCTCTGTCGCGGTCGTCGTAGATGGAGGAGGAGCGTCAGTACGTTTCTTGGATGACGAGATGGTTGCCGTGTCGGCTCTGTCATAGTCGTCGTAATGGAGAGGAGACGTCAGTACGTTTCTTGGATGACGAGATGGTTGCCGTGTCGGCTCTGTCATGGTCGTCGTAATTGGAGGAGGACGTCAGTACGTTTCTTGAGGACGAGAAGGTTGCCGTGTCGGCTCTGTCATGGTCGTCGTAACTGGAGGAGGACGTCAGTACGTTTCTTGGATGACGAGATGGTTGCCGTGTCGGCTCTGTCGTGGTCGTCGGTACTGGAGGAGGACGTCAGCACTGTGCTTGAGGACGAGATGGTTGTCGTTTCGACTCTGTCGGAGTTGTCCTGCAGTGTTCCTTTGAGCTGCCAGTTTATGTAATTAGTTCTGCTGCCTGGATATTGTTTATAATTTTGAATGGTTCGTTATTTTGCTTGTACGGTTTATTACATGATTTTTGACCCCACTCTGTTTTGTCGTTTAATTTGATCAGTTGTCCTCATCAGTGTTTTATTCATGTAATTTTTTTGGACTTGAACAAGATTTAATGTTTTGAATTATTTTTGATTATTTCGTCATGTCTGTTTTAATTAATGCACTTTTGGCTACTCAGGATGTTTATTTTGGTTGTTGACCTGTTTAGTTTGCTTTGATTATTTTAATGTTTGCTGTTCAAGGTGCGTTAATTTTGTAGTTTGATGTTCATTTTATTGTTAAGGACGTCAGCATTGATTACACAAATTACATGGATTGTATTTGTTTAAATTGATTTTGACTTGTATTCAATTTTGATATTGAAAGCATTTGGAGGTAACTTTTTCCTTCAGACCATCCCTCTTTGATCCTCTCGTAATTTTTAGTAACCCATTTTGTATATATTAAAATTGAATCTGTCCTCTATGAATTTTATTAACCTTAACCATAATAAATTAATTTTTTGGCTGATTTTTTTGGTTTTGCTGTTTATATTATCCTTTGTTTTTGTAAAGATTTTTTTTCATTGAAAAAGCAACTGTTTATTTTTAAAGAATTTAAATTATTCCCTATGTATATGTTGCCTTATGTTTTCTTTGTTTTTTGCTGGCGAATTGACGTCTGATGGTTTATATACTTGGTCATCATATATATAGCAATATATATATTCTGTTATATAATTTTGATATTCTGGCTTGGATATCGAAGATGGACAAAATGGCTTTATAAAATTTTTAGTATATGTACCTGATAATATTAGGATACATGGATATTTTGAAAATTGATGGTTGACTCGTGTATAAATATGTATATACACAAACTTATAATATATATATATTTTATATATATTTTTTTGGTATGTTATATTGCCCCTATATATATGTCGTATCGTATATATATACATATACTTTTTTATATGGTTGTCGTTTAATATATATATAGTATATGTATAGTATATATATGATATGCCATTTATATGATAATATATATTGCTACATATATATACATATTTAACTTATATAATATATATATATATATATGGATATATTTAAATATATATATAAATATATATCCCTCCATTTATATATGTATGCATATATTCAAGATTATATATATATATTATATATGTTATATATATTAATATATATATTACTTGCTGTTTTCAGATTTAATATATCACATATATATATTGATGCTATATACTATAGGTATTAAATGTATATATATGTCTGTCTGTTGGTGGATATATATATGATGTATAATATATATTATTCTTATAAATAATATAATATATATATATATGATGATATGTTTTTACATATATATAAATATATGTATATATATATACATATATTTATAAATATTATAATTATACATTGTATATATATATATTTATATATATATATATATATATGTATATATATATATATATATAAATTAATATATAACTGTTTCGTTGTCTGTGCATGAGTGTATTGAACAAGGAATAAAATAATACAGTCATTACCCCAATTCGTCCTGTTAAAGACATTTTCAAAGAGAACTAGGATCATAAGTAGGCGAATTTACAATATTTATGTTTTGGTAACAAAAGTACATACGAACATACAAACAGTTAAAGCAGTATGTGGAGAATTTTTTTATGCGACGAGAAATCATTAGATTATGACTACCTACATTTCTCAGTATCTTTACAATTCTCATATTTCTTTTGAAATTTGTTTTTATCTTGCAAGATTTTCCGAAAATTCAAAATTTTTGTCACAAAAGTTTGAATTTTCGGGTTCGTAAAGCAACGAGTCACAAAATACCTTTGTTATACGAGTCTCTGATTTTGGAGTTCTGCTTAGAACCATTTCCATATAAAGCCCCTTTCCGTACTGGGTCCAGTCATCGGACAGAGATATTCCGTGGCATTTCCTTCCGTACAAATCTTCAAGTGAATTCCCGTGTTTCTTTCATTTGCTCACAATGGCAGTCAGTCTTTTTTGAGGTGAATGGGGGCCGAGGGGAAGAGAGTGTCGTCTGTCGATCGAGGAAAACGTTGTTCGCTCCTTTTGCATTAGATTTCCGTTTCGGCTCATGCCATTCTCCCCCAGAGTTTCTGAAATGAAAAAACACCCTTTTTCAGGATATGTCAGAGGAATATGGAAGCAAGAAGTTTAGCTGGTTTTACCTAGGTGGCTAATTTTTGTGACTCCAAACAATTTTTTTGTTCCATGAGCCATGTTAGTGTATTTTTAGTGTTGTTACTTCTGTAATAATTTTTTGCCTTTGGTGTTTCAGTTAAAATTTTCAAATCAGTTTAGATCTTCAATGACTCTTAAGATGAAATTGCGTCACATTTGAATGGTCTCTTATAATGTTTAATGGATTATTCTTAAAGTAATTTGATTACACTGCTGATGATTTGTTTTGTACTTAGAAGTGCTGTCTCATTTGTATTGTTTATCAATTTATTATTGACATTATTTGTATATAAGTTTAAATTGAATCTGACTCATATGTATATAACTTTTTTGTAAATAGAAATTAACTTTAAAAAAGTAACACTGTTTGTTCTGCTCCTCCCTCCTTTGTTTGTCCTCTCGTCAGTCATTATTGTGTTCCTTTTAAAGAACCTGTCGATCTCGAGCGAGATCATAATATTGGCGACCTTAGGCCAGGATTGGTTCTGTTTGGCTGGCGAGGGTGTGGCAGCATTGGATATATAGTATTTTGTTTATAAAAAAAATTATTTTTGTTTCAGCGGTTTTTCTGTTTGGATCTCTTATTTTCAAGTAATTTCTTTCCAATTGTTTCCTTGGTGGATTATTTGCCTCCTTTGTATTTCTTTGTTTTCTTGCTGGCGAGTTGACGTCTGATGGATGGCGCCAGACGTCAATCCAGGTTCGTAGCAGCAACGAGGTCAGGTTCGCGCCCAGCAACGAGCCGGAGTTCTGGAGGGCAGATCGACCGATGGTCCAAGGTAAGCGGCAGGTGTCGTGCCTGCAGGTCAGATCCTGGCAGCGAGCATGGATTTTCTTTTGTAAATGGTAGTATTGCTTCGTCCAACATCTTTTTGACTTATATGACAAATTCATTTTTCAATTTGTTCATTTTATATACCATATATAGTCATTGCTTATATACCGATATATGTATATATATATATATATATACATATATATATATATATTTATAATATATCTATATATAATATATATATATATTATATATGTACATAAATATATATGTATAATGTATATTCACACACAAGTATATACAATATAATATATATATATATATATATATATATATATATATATATATATATATTTCGCTAATATATATATATATATATATACATAATGCTATATCATTATATACACACAGTATATATATAATATATTATATATCAATGTTTGTATGTATGTTATGTATATTTATCTTTTCCATATACATATAAATGTATATAATATATGTATGGTGTGCATGTTTGTGCTGTTGAATGGCGCCCAGCTTTATTCTTCAATAGTAATTTGATTACACTGCTGATGATTTGTTTTTACAATACTTGAAGTGCTGTCTCATTTGTATTGTTTATCAATTTGACTATTGACACATTATTTGTATATAAGTTTAAATTGAATCTGACTCGCATGTATATAACTTTTTTGTAAATAATTTAACTTTAAGGTAACTTTTTCGTTTTGTTCTGCTCCTCCCTCCTTTGTTTGTCCTCTCGTCAGTCATTACAGCCCAATTACTTGTTCCTTTTTAAGAACCTGTCGATCTCGAGAGGCGAGATCATAATAATTTTTATATTTATTTTTTTATGCATTTATTTTTTATCTATTTTTATTTATTTTATTTATAATCTATTTATTTTATTTATTTATTTTATTTATTAATTTTTTATTTATTTATTTATCTTATTTCATTTATTTAACATCCTTAATAATTTATTTTTAATTTATCTTTATTTATTTATTTATTTATTTTCCATTTACTGTATTTTCATTTATAAAATTATTTTTAATTATTTGCAATATTTTATTTAGATACACATTTTCCGTTTATTTATTTTTATTGGTTTACATATTTTTATTAATTTATTTTTATTTATTTATTTAAAGTGTATTCATTTATTTTTAGTTAATTTTTGTTTCCCATTTATTTTTATTTACGGATTTTGAATTGTCAAGTTGTTCGTTTTTAAAGGCACATCATCATTTCAGAAGATTTTTATTTATTTGTTATTTATTAATATTTTTTTGTATTTTTGCCTCTTTTTGTTTATTTATTTTTATCAGAATTATTTTTATTTATTTATTTATTTTTAGATGGATTTTTAGTTATTTATTTTAGGAGTTAATCCATTTTTTCTCTTTATTTATTTATTTTTGTTTATTTATTTTTGATTTATTTATGGAATTTTGTTTACATTTATTTTTTTTTATTTTATTTAAACTTATTTATTTTTACTAATTTATTTATTTCTATTTATAACCTTTATTTTTTTTGTTATAAAAATGTTTCAGCAGCTTATTTTTAAGGAAAAGATTTATTTTAATTTAATTTTTATCCTTAGCGTCTTGCGACCATAATTAGCGCTTTATTTTTTTACACCGCCACATTTTTATTTATTTCAAACCGTGATTTATTTATTTGATTTTATGAGCGTGAGGATTTACCGGGGAACAGAATATTTTCATTTGCAATTTGTTTTATTGATTTGTTATTGATCTTCAGATTTATTTATTTTATATATTTATTTAGGGCATTGGGTTTTATTTACTTATTTTTATCTATTGATTGTTTTTTTATCTGGCAAAATTTTTTACTGGATGCATTTAAAAAACTTATTTGTTTATCGCCACCTTTATTTATTTATTTTTAGCTGCATTTTGCTTTAGAAAGTTATTTTTATTTTTATTTACATTTTCGGAGTTTATCCACTGTTACCTGGAAGACTTCTTTCGACTCTTATTTATTTTTATCAATTTATTCCAATATTTTTAGATATTTTTCTTTAGGTCCTTGTATGTTTTGAAATTTATTTTTATCCATTTATTTTTATATTTCCCAATAATTGTTTGTTGTTATTTTTTGTTCCTATCTTATTTTATTTATTTCTTTATTTATTTTTATTTATTTATTTGTTTTTATGTACTTCATTTGTTTTTGTTTTTATAATTTTAAGGTCATTTGTTTATTTTACAGCCAGAATTTT
This sequence comes from Macrobrachium rosenbergii, assembly GCF_040412425.1. Lineage (NCBI taxonomy): Eukaryota > Metazoa > Arthropoda > Malacostraca > Decapoda > Palaemonidae > Macrobrachium > Macrobrachium rosenbergii. The sequence continues at coordinate 7,101,467 of NC_089763.1, read as the reverse complement.
TATTTTAATTTTGACCTGATTTTCCAAATGTATTTATTTTTTTTTTTATTTTTATTGGTGTTTGTTATTTTACTGTAGATTTTTATTTGTTCAGTTATTTTTAGATTTTATTTTATTTATTTATTTATTTTTACTCAGTATTTTAACATTTTTATTTATGCTTCCTAAGTGGTTTTGGTAAATTTACCACATTTATTTAGCTGAAAAGACAGAAAAGCCCATTTAATACATTTATTTTGTTTAGCAGTTGTTACATTTATAAACTTATTTTTAATGTGACTAAGGCCTTTTTTAAGAAGATATTTAAAATTTTTGAATACTTTTATTGTTGTTTTAGACCATTTGTCCGAGGACATTTATTTTTATTTATTTATTTTACCGACGCAGGGTATTCATTTTTTATTTATTTTTAAAAATTTATTTATTTAATTTTGTTTATTTAAAAGTCAAATTAATTTCTGGTAATATAATAATTATTTTTATTTATTTATTTTGTTTACATTTATTTTAGGTTATTAGGTTATTTTCATTTATTCATGTGACTTTTTACTGTGACTTATTTTTATGGATTTATTTTCATTTATTTTTAGGCGATTTATTGGATTTTTATTTATTTTTTTAAGAATTACCAGCGCAATTTATTCACGCTATTTATTTATGGCAAACAACTGGATTTATTTTTATTTTTCTTCATTTTTATTTTATTTAAAAGATTTATTTTTTATTAAATTTTTTGTTATGAATAAACTTAACCAAAATAAGGTAACTAAAAACATTCAACGAATGTTTTTTACCTATTTATTTTTAGTTGTTATTATTTTCATCTATTTGGATTTTTATGTACCATAATATTTTTTATTTTTATTATTTTTGTTATTTATTTGTTCATTTATTGATTTTTATTAAAATATTTTTTTTTATTTTTTACGAACTGCTATTTATCTATTTATCCCTTTTAATTTTTGAAACACTTATTTATTTTTATTTCAGTTTTTATTTTATGGCACCTTTTTATTTTTTATATTTATTTATTTATTTTCTCCAGAGATTTTGAAATTTTTTCCTGCTCTATTTAGATTTATCTGGAAGGATTTCTTAAAATTTAATTGTACCGCCACAAACCTGTCTGATTTTTTTAATGCTGCCATTCCTTCCCTAGAAATTTTATCTTTTAAATCATTTTTATTTATGATAAAACCTTTTGTTGATTTATTAACATTGAAGAGACAAATTTTTATTTATTTATTTTAATCAATTATTCCAGTTGAACGATTTTGTCTTTAGTAGTGGATTTTATTATTTTTTATTTATTTATAAGACCTATTTTCAACCATCTGATTTAGTCCCTTCCCAATACAGTTTTTTTGCCCTTTAGGTTTAATTTAAATTTACGGTATTTCTTTAAGTTTATTTATTTGTTTGTTTTTGTTATTTATTTTTGTTTGAACTCTTCAAAAGTGATTCATTTTACTTATTTTTATTTATTTTATGTTTGAAAATTTTTATTTAAAAATTTTATTTTAAGCTTTCTTGATTTTGAAAAGCCCCTATTGGCAGGTTTCATTATCCGATCAATTTTATTTTTAGATATCTTGTAGATTTTTACCTTTTATCCTATTTCTTTGTAAAGTTTATGCCATTTGGAATTGTTAAAATGCTGAAGTTTATTTTTATTTAGAGTTCTTGTTTATTTTTGTTTTTAATTTGCTTTTGTTCAGTTTTTAAGAGAATTTAAAGATTTTTGATTATTTATTTTATTTTTATTTTTAATGACTGGGATATTTATATTTAGGTTACGTGGTCGTTTTTACATTTATTTTTGATCCCACTTATCGCATGTTAAACTTTTTAATGAATAAAATTTATCCATCTTAAACCAAAATCAGATTTGCCATACATTTTTGAAATTACTGTTTTTATTTTTAACAAGCATATCAAAATTATAAGATTGAAACATAATTTAATGTTATTTAATCACTGATAAAAATTATATTTATTTATTTAACTTTTCCAAGCTTTTTTTAAAATATTCATTGAGTTTATCTAGCCAAAGACAAAATTACTTATGGTCTTATTTGAAAATCTTTAATTAAATTTAATCATTTGCTTAATTTTTATATTTTTACTTCCTTTTTATAACTAAATGCCGCACAATCATAACTTATTTCTCCACTCAGGTCAAGTTAGACACGGAAGGATTAATTATATTAAACCGAAGAAGCTTCGTCTGAAGAAATATGTTTCTAGCTTGATTTGTGGGGAACTTCTTGTTAAATTACTATTTGTGGTGGGGCTGTCAGAAAATATAAGTAATATTAGGATATGTGAAGAAATTAAACGAAAGATATCATATGAGAAATTATGAATAACCATAACCGGCAGCAATTACTAATTTATATGAAAACTACGTTCTGTACTTATTTACGATTTACAGACATTTCTGTGTTTAATTGATAACTGGCTGCTTCTTTGACAAGTTCAGTTCTGTTGTCAATTATCTTCCTGTGATATAGAGTTTGATTAAATTAAGCTCGGAATAAACAAACTTGTTTATTTTCAGTCAATGTTTTTAATTCATGATACTTTGATACAGTAATTTTATCACTATTTTTCTACTTCTTCAGCAACTGAGATGGATATTGCCCATTATCATTTTTATCATTTTTGATTTCATGTACTATTTTGTGTATATTGTATTTGTATATTCCATGTATATGACCCTGTGCTGAAATAAAGTGTTTTATTATTATTATTATAATTATTATTTTATTATTATTATTATTATTATTTTTATTATTATTATTATTATTATTATTATTATAAATTATTATTATTATTATTTATTATTATTTTGAGTTGATGATTATTATTATTATTATTATCTTTAGGATTTCAGATACTGGTAGTAGATGCAAGTAAACTTGAAGTGATAATGAGGAACACGAAAAAACTTAGAGTTGCTTAAAAAACGTTTGACCTGACTATAATGTGATTAATTTAGAAAAATCGTTACTGGACGAGAAAAGTGGTCCTTTACGGCCCTTCAGTATCTACAACCTTCCAAGAATCGCAGCAAAAGTTTTCCTAATATCGGTGACTGAAGAGAAATTTAGGAATTTGGTTGTTTTTTTATCCTTTTGTCTATCTCCATTCTCTTGAAAATCCCGTAGTGAAATGTTTGCTAATTCAATGATTAACATTGAATTTTGTTTACAAATGAAAAATCGTGTGCTTGCTTTAGATGCTCAGGCCTTGTTACTATTTAGTTCTTGCAAATATAGACACGAATTCCATCTTGTTTCCAAAGCGCTTTTAGCCCATTTCCGTTTTGCCTATTAAATTCAGTCGATCGAAACTTGCGAATTGCATTTGGTCGTCTTGGACTTAATATTGACCGAAAAATTATACGTTTCAAAGTGATTCAGTATTCTCAAAGTTTTTCAATCGTGTCCATCTTCCATTATACTTCCAGAAATTCATAGGAGGTTATCTTGCGAATTAAGCTGAAAGGTCTCATCTTAGCTGGATGTCGACTTTTGAGACAATCACGTGAAATTTCCGAACAAATTCTGATATTTTACAAAATAATTCACGTTTCACTAAAAAAAAAGTATTTGATAACAGAAATTTTGTTTCATTCACCAGAGACATAAAGAGGTTAAGAATTTCTTAAAAATTTTTGGTGAAATAAAGGATCTGAGTTTACGTTGAATATTAATGCAATCCATTCATCCTTCGACCATTTCCTGACTCCTGCTGAAGCTCTGTCTTGGCTCATTAGAACAAACCATTTGCAGTTAGCCGTTATAATTGAGTTCGTGTGAACGATAATAATAGTTATTGCGAATATTTGAAATGATAATGATAGTCATGAGGATGATTATAGTAATGTTATGATGATTTGCTTGGAAGACTTCATTGTAATTTAGTTTGTTAGTTGAGTAATAGTGAAATAATAGTTCATAATTAAAACGATTAAAAGAAAACATTTTAGAATCGTTGAATCTGACTCCGAGGTTTTAAAGAAAAAATCCCTCCTTTTGCATAATAATTAATAACAATAATTATAATGCTAACCGCAAAAAGATATTCTTTGGAAGATCTACCTTAGGAATTTATTCAAGATTTGAAATTTAGAGAATCATGGTGAGAAAATGAATAACACCAATAATATTAGCTTTAGGTATTGAGACCATTACTAATTAGCTATTATTTGTTAGTAATGTTGTAGAAATTATTGAAGAAAACCAGCAAGCCTTGAATATGTTCTTATTTCCATTAAAGAAACTACATTATTTTTCGCATGATAAACCCTAATTTCCTCATGCACCATCGTCCCTTTGGCCTCACATCAGAAAGCTCAAATATATGCAGTTAATTCATTAAACTATAGTTAAAGTCTTTATATATACTGTATATTTTTTTTATTAGGTGGTGGGGACAGGGATGGGTGAATATTCTTATTTACAGACCGCGTCCTTGTGAGTCTCAGCTGTCGGCCAGCAATTTATTTCATTATCATGCTAGACTGAAACAAAATATTCATACAATATAAATACCAGCGCACGATATTAATCATTCAGTCTCGTTGGGCTTGAATGTCCTGTTGTTATTCCTATATTTTTGTTTCTTTGGCTGGTGTTAAATCATATTTAAATCTTTTATTTTGCTTAATACATTTATCAATTTTTGTATCTTTATCATTTATTTACATGATTACTTATTTTATCTAAGTTTTGATATGCTACTACATTTTGGCCGTTTCATCCGTTACATTGTAGAATATAAGGGTATTTATAAACAGATTTCTTCCTTATTTGCCTGCAAGCAAACTCAGTTTTTTTTTTTTTATTATATTACCTATCAGTTATTTACATAAATGT
>NC_089763.1:7071584-7094084 GCF_040412425.1 Macrobrachium rosenbergii | reverse complement strand
TATACATATATATATATATATATATATACATATATGTATATATATATATATATATATATATATATATATATATATATATATATATATATATATATATATATATATATATATATATATATATATATATATATATATATATATATATATATATATATATATATATATATATATATATATATATATATATATATATATATATATATATATATATATATATATATATAATGTGTGTGTGAGCTAGTGCGTAAGTGTATATGTAGGTGTGCGTGTATTACATACTTCAACAATAATATGAGTTCACCCCTCTTATTCTCATTCATACTTACATCACTGCAATCTGCCCATGTTCAAAAATGTTTTGAAAGAAATTTAAATCTAGATCAAAGTGAATATAGAACGACAGATAAACTTTTCTTTTTTATTAATTTGCATTCCATAGCCAAACTTTTTTATGAAATCCTCCCACATCAAAATTATTTCTAGCACTCTGACATGACTTCCAAGCGACCTCTTTTGGATGGGAGATATCAAGAGTTAATTTATGCATTTAGGAGGTTATCTCCTATCCGAGAAAATCCCTGCAATGATTGCCGGGAGGAAGAGAATCATTGGCCGGAAATTGGGTGTAGACGTCGCTCGGCAGAATGAAGGAATAATTTCGAACTTTACGAGAGCAAAAATTCGAACTCGGGAAAATAGTCCGAATTCATAAAACAGAATTCGAACCCTCCTCCGCGAAATGCACTCGGAACTTTCCTCGAACCGTCCAGAACCTGACGACTGGAAAGTGACGACTAATATTCGAGACTCGTCCTCTCGATCTCTCTCCTCTCTTTTGGCATAAATGATCTCTTCCTCTTCTCTTACTGGATGATTTCCTCATTTCCTCTTAGCGAGTCATGAACTGACTCCCTTACGGAAAGACCGCTATATTCTTGAGAGACCTGAAGGATTAAGTTTTACGCTTTTAAGGAGGTCTAAGATATTTCCTTTTTTTTTTTTTTTTTGCATGAATATTAATATCGGTGACTAAATAGCGTTGCTAAGGATTCATGAATATCTGGCAAGAACCGTCCGTTGCTAAATGATTGATCATTCGTAAGTCAAGGTCTGAAGACTTCTAGATCATTATGGAAAAAACTGGAATCTTCTCCTCCATTCGACTTAATCATTAATTTTGTCAGGCAATATTCTTGTATTATCCTTTGTTGATGACGGCATTTGGCCATTTTGCAAGCCGCTTCTTTTTCTGAATTTTTCTGTGATTTTTTATCACAATTTCTATTTATAAAACTATTCAACTTAAAGAAACACTTCTCCCATTTGACGTCATTGACCCTTGCTGTTATTATAAAAAGATATTTTCAAAATCCATCTTTCAACCAATAAATAAATAATTCTCCTTTATGACGGGGATACTCAAACGCACTGGCTAGATTTTCATTCAGGTTTCGAATGAGCAGAAAACAAAATCATTCTAATGTTTCAGTGCCGCTGAATTAACCGAAGAAAAGAAGTTCGACCTAAAAAGGAAAGTCAAATAGATTTGCTTATTTGCTGATTTGATTTCAAGGCAGAAACAGGTACAAAATGCTGCCGAAGTTTCTTCGGCGAAATCGAGTTTTCTGTACTGCGTATAATGCTGTATGAAAATTTCAGTCACTCCCTATAAAACTCTAGGCCGGAGCCCATGAAACTTAGCCAATGTCCGGTGGTGGCCTTTGTTTTTTACACCTATATCTTTAACATTAAATAAAATGAAACTAATGAAGTTAGAGGGCTGCAAATTGCTATGATTGATGTTTGGATGGTGGATGATTAATATACCAGTTGCAACCCTCTAGCCCCAGTAGTTTTTAAGATCAGAGGGAGGACAGAAAAAGTACGGGCGGACAGACAAAGCCGTCACAAAAGTTTTCTTTTACAGAAAACTAAAACGCGTTTTTGTAAAAATCATCTGAGGCACATTGGAAAACCTTACCCACACTCCCGATTAGTTTCTGAATCTATTTGTTGAACTCTCTCTCTCTCTCGCCAATAAGAAGGGTTTAGAACTTGATGAACCTGACATGGACAGTTTGTATCCCTGGAGATATTGGAAAAAAAAAATGCTGATTTTTGCATAATTCAATTAATCATCATTTGAACCCAAAGTTATTGGCTATGAGGTAACAAATTGGTGTTTTTCTGATGAGGATGGGACAGAGATTCCACTTCGACCTTTAAACTTACAAATGTATTCTCTGAAATATTCATAAACGTAAAAATAATAATTTTTGCATATTCAAAATAATAATGTTATTACTAAGAGGTACATAGACATCTCAGAATAATAAGTATACTTCCATTTTTGTTTATGTCTTTCATTTTGCTCAGATTTTTTTTAGAAATCAAATGTATCTTTACCTTTACAAAATTAAAGGCGGACTGAAAAAGAAATTAGGTAAAGATGCTGAATTTTTATACATGTCGGGAGAATTATAAGATTTTCGATAGACAGTGAGTGGACATTTACTACCGATAAGTCTATAATAGTATGTACCTAACATCTTACTAAAACCAGCTTCAACTGCTCGCTCTCTCCCTCTCTCTCTTTCTCTTTCTCTCTTTCTCTCTCTCTTTCCTCCCTTCTGCTGCAAGATGAATTCTTTCTGTAATTTCTCCACAAAGTTCTCCTTCGAAAATGAGAAGCTTTCCCATTTTTATGCAAATGATAATTTCCTTGTTTATTGCAGACCAGATGATAATTTGTTTGTTTACTTAAGATTAAATAAAAACATTCCCAAAAAATGTTCTAGATTAAAAACCCTTTCTTGTTTCCATAGTGGAAATTTGTGATTAATTTCTGATTCCTTTGAACCTGACTCGTTAATCAGTGACCTCGTCATTTAATGGATGAAAGAAAACCACGAGTCATTACTGAGTCGAGGTTAAATTCGTTTCCTTTTTTATTTCAGCATCGTTTCTTAATTTTCAGAACGATTTACCTTGCCTAATAAAATTGACGGGAAATTAATGATAAAGCCTTAACTTAAATCACATTTTTATCCGTTAGTGATAAAGTGGTTCACAACCAAGGTGGATTTCCCTTGTGTGTGGGGGGGGGGAATTTCAGAGTTTCGGGGGTTGAGGGCGGGGGGGATTGCGACCACAGATTGGCAGGCCCAAACTGACTAGAACCACGCAATACGCAGTGTACCTCAGCCCACACTAGTGACAGGTCATGCTGGGCTTTCTCTCTGCTAGCTTGTGTGTTTGTGTTAGTATTTTGCTGCATATTATTTGGAATGCACCTTTTGAGGCAGACTATTCTGGAAAGGGTGAGGGAATGACATTCTGACGTATGGTGAAAGGGTGCACGGGCCAATAAAGGTTGACAGCCATTGAGCTAGAGGTTTTGTGACAACAGTAGAAAAGATATATATATATATATATATATATATATATATATATATATATATATATATATATATATATATATATATATATATATATATATTTTTATTTTTTTTTTTTTTTTTAGAGACCCTCATGTCGAGGAAATATTGGAAGACTGATAAGCACCCAAGCCGCGTCAAAGGAAATTAGTATCTGGCATCTTTTTCCATCCTGATCCTGACACCAAAGCATACATTAGAGCGAACAATTTTCCTTCTTTTTTTTTTTTTTTTTTTTTGCACTGGTGCAAAATTGAGGTCACTCTTGGTCACGTTAAGACTTCAGAGGCCAGTGCCAAGATTACCAAAAGTCTCGATATCACAAACTCTGACTAGGTTCGGTCCCTGTATCTGTTTAGGAAATATATGCTATTGGAGGCGAAAGTCATGTGAGTTTTATTTACGGATAAGGGAATTTTGATCATTACTTCAGTAAACAAGATCATTCAAGTTAAATATAAATCAATATGAATATTAATGACCAGAACTGGAAACCAATATAAGAAATGGAGGTTAGAACTTCACCTAATGATTTATCTCAGTTCCGTTTGTCAATAAAGCAAGACAAATTCCCAAGCAATTCGTCTGGTTAATGAATATTATTTCTGTTGCCTATTAGTATTAAGCAGAATCCTCGTAAAAAGAAAATAGTCGAAATTGGAGCTATCGATACAATATTAGCAATATTTCAAGTAGATCTCACAGAACTGATATATTATTCGTGAAAACAATGTTATATGGAAATAGTGTCAATTTTCAAAAATTTAAAAAGGATTTGAGAGGAAATCTAAAGCTCCAACAAAGTTTGTGATGATAACAGTGATTTACTCTATAGAATAGGAAAAGCTTATTCAAAATCTCATAGTTTGTCTTCAGGTTGATGATATAAATATATATATATATATATATATATATATATATATATATATATATATATATATATATATATATATATATATATTCATATATAATATATATATATTATATATATATATATATATATATATATGTATATATATATATATATATATATATATATATATATATATATATATATATATATATATATATATATATATATATATATATATATATATATATATATATATATATATATATATATATATATATATATATATATATATATATATATATATATATATATATATATATATATATATATATATATATATATATATATATATATATATATATATATATATATATATACTGTATACATACACACACATATATGTATATGTATATATATATATATATATATATATATAACATATATATATATATATATATATATATATATATATATATATATATATATATAACGATTCAGTTAATGTGTATACAGCTTTCATTTACAAATTTTCAGTTGGGATTAATAGACGAGAAAATCAAACACTGACAACTGCCCGCGATGATTTCGGAGAGCGCAACTGGGATGAGAAACTGGTTTGAATGGTTTATTCTCTCGATGCAAATGAAAAGCTGACGACAGCTTTAACCAGCAGAAGGGACATTGCAAACTGTGGTGATTTCCTGTTGTTATGTTATTGTTCTTTGTATCGTCTTGGTTGACTGACTTTCACTGAAAGTGATTAAAGGAAACAGTTGTAAACAAAAATAAAATACAGTGTAAGAATTATGGAAAGCTGCAAATGAAAATGTCGACTAATGAACAAAACTAATATTAAGTTGAACGAGAAAGGGAAGGAATGGTGAAGCATTTTCCCTTTTTTCCTTGCAGGAAAAGCCACACAAAAATCAGGTCGAAAACTTGCTGAGAAGGAAATTATATTAATGATCTAACATTTTACATCCATGGACTTCACCCTTGAGGAGACTTCAAAGGATATTTCTTTTTTCCTTGTATTTCCTGTTTAACATTTTATTCCATCACAAAGTCTGCTGAATATCGGTGGGGCCCAAAGTGTGTGAAAAGAGTTCCTCAAAGATTCAGTGTGATTTTATATAAAAAAGAAACTTGGTAAAAGGCTTAAAAGATTTGACATAATATGCTGAGAACGTTTTATGCAATTTGCATAACATTCGGGATAAAGGAAGTTACAGGATCTATTCTGCTGAAAAGTATAAAAACTTCGGGGAAATTTATACGAAAGAATAAATGTAAATTATCGCCAAATACACAGATACATAAAAAAAACGGTGTTTTCATTAAAAGGAAAAGCATGACAAAGTATAAAAAAAAAGACGATCCTTTCATAGCTCACAAATATTTCCATAAAACCTTTGAAATTGTACACGAATACTTTACTAGACTATACATCATTGACGACCTAGACTAAAAATAAATACTCTTGTGTAATTGTGCTTTGCTTAGGATCTGGGTACATACAATTTTTTTAAAATTTTATATAAAATGCGAGTAGACTCCCCACACTAAATTACTTTAGTTGATTTATTTCTCCCAAACTATGACTAACGCAGCCTATTTCTTATTTGAGAAATATGGTGTGGCCTCATTAATCCCAAAAGCCATTTCATAAACAAACCTTTCATTGTCGACGTATTCGTCTTACTTGAAGCTTTTTTTTCTAGCAGATTCTCTTGTGTAATCCCATTTCCTTGGCTGCTGAGGACGAGAGAAAGTCGCGGCTACAGTCTACTGTATATACTCTGGCATCATTTCTTAAGAGAGAGAGAGAGAGAGAGAGAGAGAGAGAGAGAGAGAGAGAGAGAGAGAGAGAGAGAGTTTCTGAGAAATACATAATGTGATGGAACTATTCAATTTCTTTATCTGGTACAGAAGAAAACTTTCTGAAATACAAAGTCGGAAATTAATCTCATATTTAGTCATGATAATATAAAGGGCTTACCAGCCGTGAGTGATAATCATCTACAAGAGTATTGAACGTAACAGCATTCTACTCACTGAGCCTCGTTCGCTACTGTCGAGGAAAATTAAATCGATTTCCCTTTCCAGCTTTGTACAAGGACAAAAAAATATATTTTCATATTGCTGTCTTCAATCATTTTTAGTTTTCAGAATGATTTGGTCTCAAGTACTTGCACTTATAATTGCTGCTTGGGTGTACTTCCGTCGGAAATAGAAATATCCGTTGCTGTTTTGACAAACATGAAGAAAAATTGTTTAGCATTTTCACTCTTGGTAAGACATGGGAAAATGACTTGTTGGTATTAAGTAGACTTTACTTTTCTACAGAAGTAAAGAGATTTCAGTTCTTTAGATCGCTCGTGGCAACATATTACCTTTCTGTGGTAATTTAGGAGACATTATTGGTGAGGTAGATGAAGCATATAAGCGAAGCCACCGGAAAAATAACAAATAATTAAACGTAACAGCTACAATTGAAGGGTCTTTATGAGACAATTTGTTACGTCGTATTTAATTATATGTATAATATATATATATATATATATATATATATATATATATATATATATATATATATATATATATATATATATATATATATATATATATATATATATATATATATATACATTAAAGGGAGCTGTCGAACCTTGACAAAGGGCCCTTTGGTCTTACCTGAGTTTGGATGGTATCTTGTCATCGACAGCAGAGAGTTCCCTTCTCTCTCTCTCTCTCTCTCTCTCTCTCTCTCTCTCTCTCTCTCTCTCTCTCTCTCTCTCTCTTACCTAACCTGTCTAAAGGTGTGTAAATCAAATCCTAAACTACAAAAATAGAGTTTATTAAGTAAGCTTGATAACAAGCCATGCAAAATGAATTAAGGAAAAGAGATACTAAGCGCATGGAGCATTACCCTGAAATAAATGTAAAAAATAATTGCTTGTCACATATGATATATGGGGATTATTTTCTGTCTCCCACCGTGTCTCAGAGCTAACCCCATTTCACGAAAGTCTATTTCATATAACTTTCAATGTTATTTCTGTCACGTTTCCGTAAACAAAAAGCGACCGCTTTTCCCATTGGTTATTTTAAATGCTCGCTTAACCAGGAGTACATCTTCCCCAAGCAATCATGGGTCCATTAAAACATTCCTGGGGAAAACGGAACCATCTATATTAGACCACAGTTTATAAATACAACAAAACACGCGAGATAAGATGTTAAATGATGTCAAAAAGAACAATCACTAAATAATACTGGCAACACTTGTAAAGGTTAGTAAGTTTAAAGCTCAACACTTACTTTCCCCAGAGGGAATTTCAATTCCTCAGTGTCCCAAAACACGTCCAGGCACTTTCGTTTCTTACCAAAGAATGAAAAGCTCTCCACCAGAGCCCTCGCACCTTAGCGATTTCGTGACAAACGTATGCACTTATATTTCCGTTTCACACCCACGAATCCAGTTATATCCAGACCAAAAAGTTCCATGACCTAATGATAAAAATTTCCATCGCTGACATGTGACTCTATATTGAAACGCCCTCTGAATCATGTTCGGGTCTTCAATCGAACAATTGCTGATTTTACTTTGTACTCAAGCGAACAGAATCTCCCCGGTTTCCAACCGGACGAAAAATACTGAATCTCAAAAGTGACTAAACCGAAGGTACTGAATAAACACTGAAAACATATATGCACAATACGGCAAGCGTTGGTATGTTACGAATTATCCCCATATATGTATATATATATATATATATATATATATATATATATATATATATATATATATATATATATATATATATAAATATATATATATCAATCTATCTACAATCACGTGTGGAATAAAAATAAATTTCTGACTACGTCGGGATCGAACCCAGGTCTCTCAGGTGGAAAGCATATTATATATCCCGATATATATATATATATATATATATATATATCTATCTATCTATATATATATAAATATATATATATATATATATATATATATATATATATATATATATATATATATATATATATATATATATATATATATATATATATATATATATATATATATATCTATGGGTCTTTGGCTTATTGGTAATCTGTAATTAGGAATAAAGAATGGTTTTGTTCCATCATCTAACAAATTCTTTGCTGTAGGACATTTGTTGTGCCTAATTTATCTCCTTCTATAGCTATTACATCTCTGTATTTTTCTAATACCTGAATTAATTTATTCCTATTTTCTGGGAAATCTGTTTTATTCACTTCTTTGCTTAATTCAGACCTTTGACCAGTTACAGAGAAAAATGCTTTTCCTTCCAGTGTTAGTAACGGATTGTTAATAGGTATTCCTTTGCAAAAGACAATGCCTGCATATAGTGTTAGTTTGTTATCTGAGTTGTTTTGGACATAAACTTCACAATTATTGCCCTTCATGTGGACTAAGGAATTATCCATCCTGACAAATTAGGGCAATTCTTCATTTAACCGCAGAACGTCTTTAATTTCTATCTCTTCTTTTCCCCTTAAATGTATTTTTGTTAAACACTTTGGATGCAAGATTACTTGTCTATTTAGTGTGAACTGTGCTTTATCATCAGCAGTGCTTACGCAACATATTTCTTCATCTTCTATCTCTGTAAAATAACTATGTTCTGTATCTTCATTAGTTTCTTCAGTTACTGCAATTACATTATTTATATCTACTTTATTTATTTTGTTTAATAACAGTACTTCATTCAGTAAATTCCCTTCATTATCACAACTTATCACTACATTGCTATAACTATCTGTATTTATCTCTGTATCTCTATCAGTATAGGCGCCTTGTTTTTCGTCATATTCAGGACCTTGGTGATCACCATTATTTATTACTGGGTCATTTCTTTCTTTGGAGGATATAATTTCTGGATGTGCACATCTTCTTGGGTTTCGATTCTGTAATTGTGGGAATTCCTCTTTTCTATTCTTTTCCATTTTATTTTGATTGTTCTCTTGATGGTAATTTATTTTATGTATGTCTTTCTCGCTTGTCGAAGCCGTCTCAGACAAATTGATCAGATTTAGGTGAAACTTTTCTTCTTCAAGCGTAAAACATACGCTCCTTTGATTATCCTGTTTCAGGTTAATTCTTCCTTCTCTGCAGTCCAGGATGATTCCACATCTCTTCATTAGATTAAATGAGAACAACACTTGTGCGGGAAAAAATCTGTCTTGTAGAACTTTAAGACTGTTTACCCGCTATACCTTTTATTATTCTGCTTTGACCCTGAATTAGCGTTTCTTTAACACCTAAGTATTTTGCTAATGTATGTTTATCGATTATGCTTACAGTACTACCTGAATCCATAAGCACAGTGCATACTTTGTTATTTATTGGAACTTTAATGATAGGTAAATCCTTTCTGATTATTTCTTCTTCGTCCATGGAATATACAATTTCTTTACTCTGCAAATAGGATAATGTGGATGAACCTTCACTTCCCCTTTTTTGCTAATTCTTTTACATTTATATTATCTTCTTGAAGGGACTATCTTGTGGTATTACAGTATGTGTAGGGATAATTTGTCATTGACTTGAAGACTTATTTGATGTTGAGTGATTACTGCTTAATTCAACTATTTATTTCCTTCTTGTGTTCCAAACCAGCAATTCTTGGTTAAATGTCCTACTTTCTTACAAACCGTGCAAATTCTAGGTTTTCTACACTCGTTTGTAAAATGTTTTGTATACCCGCAGTTTTCACGGGCAGTTTTTGGTCTCGCTCCTTGAGCGGAATAGTTCACTTGGGTTGAATTATTTGTGTTTGAATTTTGACCATATTTATAAGGTTTGGGAGGACCACTCTTTGTTTGATTATATCTTCCTTTCTAATTTGGATTCCATTTTCTTTTAGTATTTTGGGCATATTTTCCTTGAAAGGTAGTTGGTCTATTCCCTACTTGTCTGGAATTATCATAGAACTTGTTATTTATTTTAAAAGTAGGATTATTATTTCAGCCTTTCCTTTCATTTTGTGCTTCTGTTGTTCCCACAAATTCCTTGGAGAGATTTATCTCTTTCTTTTGTATTTCTTCTCTCATTGTTTTCAATTTTATAAGGCTATTTTTCTTGGGATCAATTTTCATTTTTCTGAAAGCCTTCTTTTCCTCTTCTCCAAGGGCATTATATATTGACAAGTAATTTAAAACATGTCTTAGCTCAACTAAATTACTGACACTATCTCCAAACTGTGTCTTATTTCCTATGGTAATGCCTGTTGTTTTCTTTAAATCTTCTGGTATTTTCTCTTTTGCATTCTCCACACTTGCGTACAAATTAGCAATTGTTTTATATTGTGGGTTAAGGAACCTAGTTATGTTATATAGACTGGTTCCCAGAGTGATAAACAAATTTCTTTGAATTCTGCATAGTTATTAATTTTGCTAAAACTTGTGGAGTTCAGAGTTTTATGAGCGTCACCATGTTCTGAGCTAACGAGCAACAAGGCTTCATTTATTTTAGCTCTTTCATCTGTTATTCCCCCTGAAGTTATGCGACTATCTGCATCTGCGAGCCAATGATTTATTGTATAGGATTCGAGTCGACTTTTGTCAGGATTTGAATCATCCACCTGTCCACAGAAGCGTGGGGCTGTTGTTATTACAGCTGCTTGATTCATATTGTGATAATGTAAGGTGCGAGTATTATTAGTATTGTTACTATTATTATTACTGTTAGTATTATTAGAATGATTAACACTATTCTGGTTCTGGTTAGTTGTGTTATTATTGTTAGTATTTCCTTGCACTACAGCTGAGTGGGAATTTAGTCTTGAAATTCGGCTACGTTTAAGTGTCGACGGTCTTAAAGCGTATTGTGAATGTCTAACCGTGCTCAGTAATTTGTCAAAGACCCTTTGCATGATATATACAAAAAATTATTCAATCTGAGCACATTAATTATATTTATATAAAAAATGTTATACTGTACCATAAAATAAAAGAAACTGTCAAATTATCACAGTAAAAAAATTAAACTCTCAACTTAGTTCAAGTGCACAAGTAAATCAAATCCTTCAAAGTATCATTCAATACACACAAAAAAAAATCTTATGTGAAACTGAGCATCATATCATCAAAAACAAAAACAAAAAAGTTTCATCACAATGAGTACACAAATTTGCATATAACTTCTCAAATATTTATCACCAACCGAGTAAAAAAAAAAAAAACTATTTCCCTCTCTGAATTATTTACTAAACAAATAATTATCATGGAGAGAGTGATGATGGTAATTACGCAAAAAAAAAAAAAATTAGTTCACTAGAGAGAGTTTCCTTAATTTTTAATCTTATAAAAAGACGTAAAAAAAATCTTCACTTAGTCACTTTTAAAGAGAGAGAACAGTAAATTTCATTTCTCGATAACTTACAGGTTGTTGCTATTACGAAGCCGTCAAGCTATTGTTTTTTCGCTGTGGTTTTTGCCTCCTGAGCTTTGCTGAAAAACTATCTGCATTGTTTTTCTTGAACTGGCTATCGTTGAAGGGGAATTTATCTTAGAGTTACACCCGTAATAATGATAGTTTATTAAACATACATATATATATATATATATATAGTTCAAATATATATATATATATATATATATATATATATATATTTATGTGTGTGTGTGTGTGTGTTGTGTGAGGTGTGTGTGTGTGTGTGTGTTTGTGTGTGTGTGTGGCACTGGATAAACACTGAAGACACATCTGCAGAATATACTCACTCACTGTTTTGAAGTGACCACTTTTCCCATATATATATATATATATATATATATATATATATATATATATATATATATATATATATATATATATATATATATATATATATATATATATATATATATATATATATATATATATATATAGATATATATATATATATATATATATATATATATTCTTCACAATTTGATACCTAATTGGAGTCTTCCTAGGGTGCCTTAGGGCTCCTCACCCTTGTGGTTCAGGCCATTCACAGGCCTGCTTCCCTGGCCTGGCAGGAAACCTGCCTCCATCCAGGGAAGTAGCCTCTGAAGAGGACCTTTCCCTGGCAAGGGTGCCCATAGGGAATGGCTTCACTAAGGTGCCTTGTGGCTCCACGCCATTGTGGTTCATGCCTTTCACAGCCCCACTTCCCTGGCCTGGCAGGAAACCTACCTCCATCCAGGGAAGCAGCCTCTGAAAAAGACTGTTCAGAACTGTCACCAGACCCTCAGGGCATCCTCGCTTTGAAACAAAAATGTACATGATGCACCAAGACTCAGGAAACACAGATCTAGCATGCCTGATTCTAATGTATCTTTTATTCATTTTTCAGAAGATACTTTATTTCCTTGTCAGAACTGTAATTACTAACGTATGTAAGGCATTATCAAGTTTTCTAACCATATGTATTTGAAATCTCTTCCTAATTTGTATATAGAATTATTAATCATTCTCCATGTGTGAGAAAACACATCTGACCATATATAGATGTCCCTCTATTTTCCCCTAATGTCCAATGCTACTTTTCCGCTCACAAGAGTTCTTGACCTGTTAGAGGTTATGTGTCAATAAATTAGAATACCTTGAACCTGCCTCGTACTCACCACTTCATTATACTGGTGACCCCGAAGATGACCTATGCCAGCACCGCCAGCACCAGCCCATCCAGCGACAATGCTGCAGCAGCAAGCATCCGCCTAATGCCCTTCACAACCTACAACCCAGTGGCCTAGTTCTTCAGAGCAGAGACTATCTTCAGGTCTAAGAAGTTCTCCTCTTCATCCAACAAAGCCGAAGCCATCCTTGAGTTCCTGCCAGACGATATCTTCAAGCAGATTGCAGAATGGTTCGCTGACCAAAAGACAACCATCTTCTAAGAAACGCTGGAGGCTCAACAAAGGTCATCCTTCAGCATGCCGCCCGTCCTCAGAGCTAGGAAATTCCTAGACAACATATCAGCAGCCACCCCACAACCACAGCAGCAGGCCAACACAGATGAATAGCGATCCAGAGGGCCCTGCCACCCCCATACACCACTACCAGAGCTCCTGGTGGAAAAACAAACCCAAATACAAGCCCAAAACAGAAAAACGTTCCAAGGGCATCTGTTTCTACCACTGGAGGTCTGGGAGTGAAGTCCGAAAATGTGAAAATGATTGCTGCATGTCAAAAAACATGCAAAAGGGTCACAGCAATGACCCAACAAAATAAATGTCAGAAGTGGGCAGATCAGTTACCTTGTAAGAGAAACCACGCCTGCTTTCTGCTGTCTTTCTTCCGGGTACAGCAAAAAGATTAGACATGTTTTTTCATCGTAGATGAAAGATCAGATATGGAGTTCCTGGTTAACACTGGCGCATTCAAATCATTTGTGACAGCCAACCCACATAAATGCCTCAATCCAACTCCCAGCATACTACAAGTGTCCACTGCCAGCGGAGTGCCACTGAAAATATAAGGGAAAAAGACCATGAAAGTGCTGTTCGGGGGGATGCAGTACAACTGGATGTTCGTCACAGCAGACGTAATAATCACACTTTTTGGAGCAGACTTTCTAAAAGCCCACAACATGGTAGTAGACATAGGAAAACAGCAGCTGATCACAGCCCACCCTGTAGCCCCACTCACACCAGCTCCAGCACCAGAGATAAGTCACCTCCTACAAGATTTCCCGGAGGTATTAAAGACATGGCTGAACCCACAAAATGCCACACCCAACACCACAATATACGCCCATTTTAGACGATTGGTCCCAGAAAATATCACCTACTCCAAACAAGCTTTCCGGGACATGGAACGGGCAAGAATATGCCAAAAAGTCTTCAGCCCCTGGCCATCTCCCCTACATATGGTACCAAAACCTGACATCACATGGCAACCCTGTGGCAACTATCAGAGACTCAACATCAAGACAGTACCTGATATATATCCACTACCAAACATTGCTGACATAACCAATCAGATGGAGAGCGCCAAAATATTTATGAAGATTGACCTGTTGAAGGGATACTTCCAAGTCCCGGTCGCAAAGGAGGACAGAAAAAATGGCCATTATCACCCCCTTTGGCACATACACCTTTAACTACAGCTGCTTCGTCCTTCGAAACTCAGGTGCGACCTTCCAACGGCTGATGGACTATATCCTGGGCAACACACCCTTCTGTATCGTCTATGTTGATGATACACTGATATTCAGCCCCAACATAAAAAAGCACATGAGAGACGTCAGGCAAGGTCCTGCAAATACTTAAAGAAAATGCACTTATAGCCTGAAAAGACAAATGCAAAAAGTGGAAAACCAATGGTTGAATTCTTGGCCACCAAATAAGCCCTGACAGTGTCAAGCCCCTCCCGACAAAGGTCTAAGCAATCACCAACTTCCCAAAACAACAATCAAAGAAGTCCAAGAATTCTCAGAATGATGAACTATTACCACTGTTTCATACCCAACCTTGCTGAAATAATGGCCCCAATATACGATTGTTTAAAAGGAACACCTAAAAAACTATGTTGGTATGAAAAACAAGATAAAGCCTTCACACTAGCTAAAAATAAGAAATCACCTCTGCTGCCACACTAATCTTTCCTTTACCCCATAACTCCCTCACCCTAACGATGGACGTGAGTAGCACAGCAATGGGTGTGATACTTGAAGAAGACACAGACGATGTTGCCTATTAGCATTCTTCAGCAAGAAGTTATCACCAGCAGAGCAAAAGTACTCCACGTTCGACCAAGAGTTACTGGCAGTCCACAGAGCCATCTGCCACTTCCAACACATGCTAAAAGGACAACAATTCATGGTGTGGATGGACCACCAACCGCTAGTACATGCCTTCACCAAAAGCAGCTTCACCTATTTTCAATAGCAGAACACATCAGATACTTAAAGGGTCTTCCAACAACATGGCAGATGCCCTCTCCTGAAACTCCATCAATACTGTCCAGATTGGGATATCACATCCCAAAATAGCATTGGCTCAGAAGGGTGACATGCACCTACAGTGACTTCAGCAGGAGAACTCTGCCCTTACATGGAGTGATCTATCTATCAACAATGGAGAGACGACCATCGCTTGTGAGATGTGTACTGGACGCCCTCACCCATGCCCTCCGTTAGGGTTGAGAAAGAAAGCATTCCACCTTGCTCACAACCTGTCCCACCCATCGGGCAGATCCACTGCCCGAACTTGCCAGAGCAGTACATCTGGTGGGGAATGAATGCAGATATCAAAAAGTGGGCAAGAGAATGCCTCCTATACCAAACACAAAAAATAAAGAGGCACAGAGAGATGGGGATAAGAGAATTCCAGACAACACAGCAATGACTGGCCCACATCCATGTTGATGTCATGGAACCCCTCTGAAGGGTACAGGAACACCAGATTGCCAGAAGCAATCCCTGTAAGGCAGCAGAGAGTTGTGTGAAAGCACTAATTGACTGGGTCAGCAGTACATAACAAGCAACAGAGGGGCCAACTTCACCTCCACCTTATGGAGCTCCCTGGCTGCCAGCCTCATGACAAAACTCATTCACACAACATACAACCCAGAAGTGAATGGCATGGTGGAACAGCTGCACCACTCCCTCAAATAAGCAATCACTGCCAGATGTCAAGGCAGGACTTGGAGAAAGAAATTATTGTGGGTTCAACACATCGCCGGCAAAAGCACTCTACAGCCAAGCATTGACAATACCGACATACGTTTTTCAAGACATGACAGAGCCCACGACTGTTCCAGGAATCCAGAGAGCATTGGAAAACATCATGCCAGCAAAGACGCCATACGATGTAGCAAGAAAAGAATACGTCCCCGAAGACCTTAAAACAGCAAAGTATGCGTTCATAAGAATAAACGCATACAAGCCCTGCCTCTCTCCAGCCTACTCAGGACCACACCACATACTACAATGAGAGAGAAAGCTTATCAGCTAATGGTGGACAGGAAGATCACCTGAGTCTCCACCGGCAGATTAAAACCAGCCTATATCCAAGACTGACTCACTCCCCAGGCTTACTTTAAGGGTGGGGGGAGTATTATGAGGTCCAGAGCTGTCGACGGGACCCACAGTGCATTCTCACTTCAAAACAAAATTCTACATGACACACTGAGACTCTCAGAAAACACAGATCCAGAGCTCTTGATTCAAATGATCTATTATGCATTTTTCAGAAGATACTTTATGTCCTTGTCATCAGAACAGTCATTACCAATGTATGTAAGGCATTGTAAGCTTTCTAACCATAAGTATTTGAAATCTCTCCCTAAGAATTGTTGACCATTCTTCAAGTGTGAGAAAAAACCATCTGACTGTATATAGATGTTTTCCTCTAATGGCAAATACTACTTTTCTGCTCGCAAGAGTTCTTGATCTGTCAGAGATTTTGTGGTAATAAATTAGAATACCTTGAACCTGCCTCTCACTCACTGCCTTGTTATAAGACCTTCCCCTGCCAAGGGTGGCCTTGAAGGGTGGCTTCTCTAGTGTCCTTTAAGGCCCGTCACCCTGGTGGTTCAGGCCTTTCCCAGGCACACTACCCTGGCCTGGCCAGAAACCTACGTCTCTCCATGGAAGCAGGCTCTAAGGAGGATCTGCCAAGGGTGCCTCAATGGATGGTTTCCCTATTGTGCCTTAGGGCGCCTCACCCTTGTGGTTCAGGCACTCCCCAGCCTGATTCCCTGGCCTGGCAAGAAACCTACCTCCCCCCTAGGGAAACAGTCTCTGAGGAGGGCCTTTCCCAAGGGTCCCCTCAAGGGATGGCTTCCCTAGGGCATCTTAGAGGCCCTCACCCTTGTGGTTCAGATCTTCCCCAGGCACACTTCCCCTGCCTGGCAGGAAACCTACCTCCCTCCAGGGAAGTAGCCTCTGAGGAGGACCTTCCCCTGGCAAGGATGCCCTTAAGGGATGGCTTCCCTATTGCACCTTATTGCCCCTCATCCTTGTGGTTCAGGCACTTTCCAGGCCTGATTTCCCAGCTTGGCAAGAAACTTACCTCCCTCCAGGAAGCAGCCTCCAGCTCAGTGGTCTGGTTAAACTAAGATATACTCTGAGGAGGATCTTTCCCAAGGGTGCCCGCAAGGGATGGCTTCCCTTGGGCACCTTGGAGGCCCTCACCTTTGTGGTTCAGGCCCTCCCCAGGCCTGCATCCCCTGCCTGGCAGGAAACCTATCTCCCTCCAGGGAAGTAGCTTCTGAGGAGGACCTTCCCTGAGAAGGGTGCCCTCAAGGGTTGGCTTCCCTGGGGCTCCTTGGAGCCTCTCATCCGTGTGGTTCAGGCACTCCCAGGCCCACTGGGAAGCAATCTCCAATGAGGACCTCGCCCTGGCAAGGGTGCCTTCATGAGTTGGCTTCCCTGGGACTCCTCCGGGCCTTCACCCTTATGGTAGAGTCCCTCTGATGTTGTTGTCTCTTCTTGATTCCAATTTGTCCTGGTTTGGAGAGAAGAACCGACATCCCGACTATGATAATATTCCTTTACTCAGCTTTTTTTAATACAAAACATCTCGTCTTGGTAGGCTACTAGAGATTCAAAGAATCTTGAAGCTTTTTCTGGAGACTTTGAAGTTTTTGTCTTACAGAGCTATAGTGTTAGGTGCATGCACAAAAGGCCTTTCACTCGCCCTTCTAGGAGCTGGAGACCAAAGGATTTCAAGACTTTTTGGGAGAGACCCAGAAGATTTGAGATCATTTCAACATCACTTCAACCATTCCTTTGTTTTCCTTTTCTAACACACAAACAGTTACATATATAGTCGGCTTTGCAAATAAATACCATCCTCTTTCTGAAGATGATTTGAAGGATCTCAGAACTTGTTTCTGGAGACTGAAGTTAATTCCTCTCTGAGTTTTAGTATTAGGCCGACTTAGGCACATACAATAATGGCATTTCTCCTGCACCTTCAGGAACTGGAGATTAAAGGATTCCAAGACGGGAAAAAGATCCCTGGATTTTTATGAGATTTTACCGATCTGTTGCTCCAAATGGTGATACTGACAATACAAAACCTACTTTCTCTCTCTACATTCTTCTTGCAACAGTTCTTGAAAAGCTTCAGTCCATGGTCCTCTCTTCTTGATTCCTTTTTTTACTTATCTTGAGTAGAGAACTTTCCTCCCAAATATAATATTACAAATACTGGTAGCCTCGGCAGAAATTCATCTGAGAAACAGATGATGAAGTCACACTTCAAAGATGACGGAAATGGCGCAAATTTTTTCCCGTCATGTATATTCATATGAGAAGAAAGGAAAATAACATTTGTAGAATGAAATTTTTATACCAGAATTTTGTATTTGAGTTTTTTAACCGTTTTTACATTTATGAATGGTTTACTGATAATAATTCACATTTGAAATTGGGCAATCTCTTTCTGACTATGCCTGTAGGGAGTAGGGGAAAATTTGACCAGGCAGAAACTTTGTTGTCTGTGGCTGATTTCCCAGATATCCTACTGCTATAAGGTAAGGCAATAGTACTTTCATACCTTTAATGCATTCATTAATAGGCCTTTATGAAACATCATTAATAATAGAGTAAATTTACTTGACGTCTCAAATTTGAACGGTTACTTAGTGTCATCATCACTTTCTGAATGAGATATTAAGTTTCAAATCATGAAGCGTTTGTGTGAATCCTAGTGAAATATCAGTTAAATTTCTCCATTTGTTTCGGTTCTGGGAAAGTCACTCGTTAGCCTTTGACAATGAAATCATAGCGCACTTTTTCTTTTGTACGAATACAGTATTAGTAATGGAATTTAGCATGGATTAAATGTGTTTCTTATCTTTTGAATACTTTTAGACTCTATCCTAAAGCTATAGTCGGTCTACGATGGGATAAGAGAGATTCGAACAAGGCCATTAGAGCTAATGTTTTCTAGTGATTACAGCAGCCAGAAACTGATAAAAAAAAAAAAAACTGCAGAGAAGTAGGGCGAGAGTAAGAGTAGTAAGAATTTCTTGAAAGGAGTCCTTTGAAAATAAACGTGGGTAAAGTGAGGAGGTTATGGTGTACATTAATTAACAGGTCTTTGTTTAAATCTAATGATTCTCAAGCCGTCATGGTCAGACTATAGCTGCACTAGGTCTAATTGTAACTCGAAAAGGAATATACTTTTTTGTTGGTATGGTCAAGTTGAGGAAATCCATTTATACTTATTTCTAGCTATTGCAAAATCTTTTTTAGAATGTAAAAATAATTTCATACCAGTTATGTACTGACTTTAGGTTGAGTGTTTGCATTAGCCTATTGGTGATTATTGATGAAATAACAGTTAAACTTCTGTATCGTTCCAGTTATGCATTATTAATAATGACATTTAGCATGAAAGGAAGTGAAAAAATAATATATATATCTTTCGAATACAGTTAGGCTCTATCCTACAACAGAATGAGATAAGAGTATAAGATAAATTACACAACACACACACAGTACCTCAATTCCTTAAGCAAAGATCCTTGGTTGCAGAGCCAATGGATTCTCGGAAGACAGGAACTACTACATATGGCACTTTAAGGTAGCACTTTGGACGGTAGGTTGTAGGCCAGAAAAAGAGAGGTGAGCGGTTGCTTGGTGACAAGGTATCACTTTGCAGCGTGTCACTGGGTCAGTGGTCTATCTGCTTCTGTTCTTATTGACCTTGGTTTGGCCTTGTATAACTACTGTTTCTTGCCAGTGCTTCCCTCCCTGGGCATTTCGGGTGTTTCGTTCCTTCGAGGGCAATTCCCATTAGTTTTCTGCTGCAGGCAATTCACATGGCCGCCCGGGAAGGAAGGTGTGCCTGAAAGGAGACTTCGGCCAGCAGAGTCACAAAACAGATTAAGATAGATGCTTTGGAGAGGCTTAACGATTGAGAGCACTGGTACCCTGAAGAGTCATTTGTGAAAATATTAATTAACAGGGACCATCTTAAGATGTGTTTTCTGGCTTTGTGTGTGGCCTTCCTGATACTTTTAGAAATATATATATATATTATATATATATATTTTATATATATATATATATATATATATATATATATATATATATATATATATATATATATATATATATATATATATATATATATATATATATATATATATATATATATATATATATATATATATATATATATATATATATATAAGGCACTAAAGCAGACAGCTTGGTAGATGGTTTTCCTTTATTCATCACGGCCTACGTTTCGAGATCCTTGTCTCATCCTCAAGGCTAAAAATACAAAGTAAAATATACAAATACAGCTAGAAGATTTAGGATAAATGTACAAATAAAATATGATAAAGTAAAACATCAGTAAAAAAGGGTAAACCTAAAATAAAATTGTTAAAAAAAGAGAGAAAGAAATAGAACATTTTAACTAACAGACCTTATTCCTCGAAGTTCAGTTGCTTTATGAAAAACAATAAACATAAGGTGGGGTGTGGTTTAAGCTATATACAGGGGCGTGGACGAGGAATGATTGTTCAAAGAGGGAACAAGCTTCTTGGTCGCTAACGATTCAAGAATAGGGAGGTGGTGTTCGTGTTGACTTGTTAGTATAATCTTGAAATCATTATAGTTTATTCTACTTTTACATAGTTTATGTGGTTTCTAATACTGTATTTGATGTTTCGGGATAAGACAACTTGCACCCAGTGCGAAAGCTAACGCCAATATGTGCATCACATCTGACCTTAAGCAGTCGGCGTGTGTTTCCCACGTATGTCTGACAATGGCATTGACAGCAAGTAAATAAATAAACAACACCGGACTGCATTAAAGGGGGCAGTTTTTCTTTGTGACGAAACATACCGCCAATAGTGCTTGGGTTCTTAAATATGAGCTTCACGTCAACGGCCGGAAAATAATTCATTAAAATCCTTTTTAGATTGGTTAGGAAGGAGGTGTCATGCGTGAACGGAAAACTTGTATAATATGTTAATTTATGTGCCAAGTGTGTGGTAGCAGGAGGGTGAAAGGACTTATCAATGTTTTCTTAACATACTTTAAAAATAAATTGGATGGAAAGCAGTTGGATTTAAAATAATCATAGAGAAACCTATTTCCTTGTGAAAAAGATGCCAGTCAGATGTAAGGGTTATGGCTCTGTGGAGGAGAGTGGGCAGGGAATTCAATTTAAAATTATAAAAGCACGAACTGTAAAAATTCTGCCCAAGACCAGTAAAGGTTTTCTTGCGGAACACACCAGTATGAAATCTCTTGTCCTCACGGATGATGATGGTGTCTAAAAAGGATAATTGGTTATTATTTTCTAATTCATAAGTAAATTTAATGTTATTATGTAGTGAATTAGCATACTGCAAAAACTGGTCACAGTGGTGACGTTCTTTAAAAAGGACAAAAGTGTCGTTGACATAACGGCGATAAAATAACGGCTTGAAAACAGAGGGACAGCTGTCCAGCAGCTCTCTCTCGAATTTGTGCATAAAAAAATCAGCAAAAATGCAGCTTAATGGATTACCCATTCCTACACCTTCCACTGGCCGTGTCCCGCACCGCCAACTCCAATAGCTCTTTAAAATCTAAGCGGAATGGGTAATCCATATAATTTTGCCTTGGTTGATAGCAGCCACCTACCCTCTTAGCTATATATATATATATATATATATATATATATATATATATATATATATATATATATATATATATATATATATATATATTATATACCTGAAAGACCTGGGTATATCCCGACGTGAGTCAGAAATTATTTCTGTTCCACACGTAATTGTGTGTTGATTATTTCTATCTTATTCACTCAGAAGGGATAATTCGAATGAAATGCTGTCTATTGGGTCATTGCTGAGTCGGGAAGTTGGGGAAAAACTCGCTGGTATGCAAGCAGTTAGCTTGCTCAGGTAATTCCTTGGGTGCAGTTGCTCTCAAGTTCCAACTTCTTTTAGACTTGTGTGGCCTAGTGGATAGCGCCCTTGCCTTCTACCTGAAAGACCTGGGTTCGATCCCGACGTGAGTCAAATTTATTTTTGTTCCACACGTAATTGTGTATTGATTATTTATATATATATATATATATATATATATATATATATATATATATATATATATATATATATATATATATATATATATATATATATATATATATATATATATATATATATATATATATATATATATATATATATATGTGTGTGTGTGTGTGTGTGTG